>NC_081539.1:28945691-29150691 GCF_030273125.1 Centropristis striata | reverse complement strand
CTCATTTTGTGTCTTTTTTGGTCATTTGTGTCTTTTTGTGTCTTTTTTATGTCTTCTGTGGGGGTTTTTTTCTTATTCTGTCCTCTCATTTTGTGTCTTTTTTGATCATTTGGTGTCTTTTTTGGTCATTTTGTGTCTTTTTTCGTCATTTTTATGTCTTCTGTGGGGTTTTTTTTGTTATTCTGTCCTCTCATTTTGTGTCTTTTTTGGTCATTTTGTGTCTTTTTTGGTCATTTTGTGTCTTTTTTTGGTCATTTTGTGTCTTTTTTCGTCATTTTTATGTCTTCTGTGGGGTTTTTTGTGTTATTCTGTCCTCTCATTTTGTGTCTTTTTTGGTCATTTTTATGAAATGCTATCAAGATTAGCTTGACCTAAACATATAGTTAAAGCAAGAAGCTTTTTGTTTTCATACTTGATCTCATGACAGCTCACAGAATGAGCGGGCAGCATGACATTTTAACTCTTTGTCTTTAATGGTTCAGAAACGGGACCAGAAAATCAAATCGGTTTATGTGAATCTATGATTTTATTTTCTTCATCATATTGACTTTAACAATAGGGACAAACCTGCTCAGCAAGAATGGCACACAGCATGATGCATAGTAGAGATTAAAAGTCAAATGTTGACATTTACTCCGCATACAGACATTTATCAAATCATTTGCAAGGACTTAACAGAAGGCAGCGACTTTTGCAGTGGTAAACAAGCTTTAAAAGTACAATATGTAACATTTTTGCATCAAATTATCTTAAAATCACTAGAGCTATGTTATATCACTATGTTATATACACTACCGGTCAAAAGTTTTAGAACACCCCAATTTTTCCAGTTTTTTATTGAAATTCAAGCAGTTCAAGTCAAATGAACAGCTTGAAAGGGTACAAAGGTAAGTGGTGAACTGCCAGAGGTAAATAAAAAAAGGTAAGCTTAACCAAAACTGGAAAATAATGTACATTTCAGAATGATACAAAAAGGCCTTTTTCAGGGAACAAGAAATGGGTTAAAAACTTAAAGCAGTTCTGCAGCAACGGAGGTTGACCAAGCCTTGAAAGTTGCTAAGTTGCTACCAATTCCTACAGGTGTCCCAACTTTTCTTGATCGCTTACAACCTACAAGTTGCTCCACATTCAGAATATTTGATTTCCATTGAGTGTGTTGAGCTGTTCTATCTGTTCAGGTGGCTACTTCCATGAGTCAACAGTTTAGAATACATTTTCCTTTCTAAACTTATTCTATGATTTATTTTATAACTTCAATTGTTTATTTGTTATATGCATTCATTTCAGAGTACACTGAGACATTAAACTGCATCATTTTCAATAAAATTCTGGAAAAGTTGGAGTGTTCTAAAACTTTTGACCAGTAGTGTATTTTGAGGAGTCATGTACTTACAATATCTAAAAAGTTTTCCATACATTTTCAAACCCAGAGAAACCTGAAATCTAAACATGCTTTGTGTCTGTTGTCTTTTGATGGAATCTTATCCCCATTGTGCAAGCATCAGCAACATGGTTACCTGCCAGAAGAGACACACAACTCCCACAGAGATATTAACTGACTGAAAGAACAAGAAAAAGAACACTACCAAAAGAAACACAACATGAATATAAAGAGATACAATTGACCAAACAGATGCACAATGAAAAAAAAACGATGTATCTATCAATCTGTAGATCTTGTTCTTATGTCGGCCTTAACATTTGTATCTGTGCCCAGTGGCCCATTGTCTCATTACCTGTCTTTGACTGCAGGACGTACAGTAGCGCTCACTCAGGGGAGCAGTACTTGCCAGCAAAGAGAATGGTCTTGGTGGGCTTATGTTGGATGAAGAAGAGGAAGGGGTGGTCTGCGATGAAGTTCTCAGTAATAAATGCAGTGCGTTCTATTATGACAGCAGCAGTGGCAGCAGCAGCCTCAGTTCCCTCCTCGTTGACGTCCACGTAAGCCTTGTGGACGACTTTGGACAGTACCAGGTCATTGGCTGGGGACATGCCTGTCAGAGGAGCAGAGAAGAAAGAGTCCATTGCTTTACTATGCGCACTCAATCAGTGATGCAGCGTATAGTCTAGACGGAATTGTCCAAAAAGTGAAAGTGAGGAGCATTTATGGGTACAAGTCGGGAACTAGCTTACATTACTTATTTCAAGGGTGCTGAATCCCAAAAAAGCGAAATTTTGAGTTTTTGACCTTCTCATTTGCATATCAAAATGGCGGCCGTTGGTCGTTGGACCATTTCCCCTTAGTTTTTTTGTAAGTAGGCAATCAAAGATGAGGAAATTAAGTTTCTGGATCTATAGTCTAGGGTCAGAGCAAGAATATAGTGGAGGCTCAGTGTCTTTTCTATGTATATATATGCAAAATACAAACTTTGAAGGTGAAATTAAGCATTATTTGTGTGATTTTTTTTAGGCCGACATAAATATTCAATCAATATCACTTTTAAATGTTCCAGTTGGTAATTTGCATATATATATGCATAAAAAAGCATGCAATGCATAAAAAAGACACTGAGCCTGCACTATATCCTTGCTCTGACCCTAGACTATAGATCCAGAAACTTAATTTCCTCATCTTTGATTACCTACTTACAAAAAAACTAAGGGGAAATGGTCCAATGACTGTGCAAGATGGGCAATATGGCGGCCATTTTGATATGCAAATTAGAAGGTCAAAAACTCAAAATTTCGCTTGGGAACCTTTTTTTTTGGACTCAGCACCCTTGAGATATGTAAGGTAGGCCGGTTCCTGACTTTTACCCACAAATGCTCCTCACTTCTTATAGGAGGCCTTTATTCTGAAATCCGTCTAGACTAGTACCTTGTGCTTATACCTTTGTAGTACATATCTCACCAGAAAAGTCACTCTTTGTATGATCAAAAGCGTCCACCATGCCCATGCTGATCAGGATATCTTTCAAGTCGTAAGTCTCCTCCAACTTGAACCGAGGCAGTCTCACCTCGACTTCAACTTGAAGCATCCTGTCTGTCCACTCCGTAAATTTATCATGGGTGAGCTCCTTCTCCAGCTAGTGTGGAATGGATACACAACAGCAATTAGTCTGTCTGTTTAAGATTGTGCATTTATTTTCTGTATATGTGTCCTACCTTCTCCAAGCCGGTTGTGTCGTCTTCTATCTCTACAGGCAGGATGATGATCATGCTGAGATCTTTCCCTTGGTAGGGCAGCTCTAGGATCTGTCACACACATTCTGGTTTAGATTTCATCTTATTTAAAGATAATCTGATTTGCTCCAGCTATAATTCTATGAGAAATCATGAGTCTGATTGTTTCTTTGAAATGTCATTGACGATGCCATTTTGTAATAAAGGACTGTATTTTTGTAGCCTGGCTAACACCAGACTAATCACAAATGAGATTTGGTCTGGAAACCAGCCGTTCATTTCTCCGTAGAGGAGGTGTGGTTTACGATCCTCCAGAGCCGTTTATTGGGCGCTTAGAATGTCTATCAAAGCGTCTGTAGGTAGCTCTTAGCCAATCAGATCAGTTATACCAGATGACGTAGTAGAGCAACAGAAATGGATGTTTGTTGTGTGTGTGTCTGTGAGAGAGTGTTGCTGCTGCTTTGCTTCTCCAGTTCTCGCTTTCTGCCAGATTATTTATTTTCACGCTTTATTCCCCCTCATGTCATTCAGCCACACACATCCACTGATTTTATGGACAATAAACAAGCTGCTGCGGGTCTCTGGGGGCTCCGCTGTCCCCCGGCTCGTAGCCAGATCACCAGCGTTACGGTAGCGGGGCTAATAGCTAATAGCCCCGCTACCGTAACGGTAGCGTAACGCTACCGATATTAGCGCCGCTACCATAACGCCGGTGATCTCGCTACGAGCCGGGGGACTGCGGAGCCGCCGAGAGACCTTTCGCCTTTCAACTTTCGCTCTAAACTATTTAAAACATCGTCTACAGCTAAAGAGAGTTTCGCGTCTGCAGCAGCCATGTTGGATCTGTAAGAAAACTACAAGCTTCCAAGTTCCGAGTAGTACGCATCATCGTCTTGCCGTCCCTCCCTGTTCTGTGATTGGATCCCTAAAACAGGGCTAAGAAACCTCTCTGTCTGCCAGACCGCCTGGAGGTTCGAAATGAAATTCGAGCGCGCAAGGCAGTATGGGTATACCCAGGCTAGTATTTTTGTGTTATTGCTGGGAGACAAGGTTGGTTCTTTGGATCTTGGTAAATCTCACATGACTGAAATATCAGATTGCATGACATGGGCAAAACCATACTGTTGAAAAACATGGACATTACCTTACAATTGGCCTCAGGAATGCCGGTGAAATGGAATTTTGTTTTCTGACGCATCATCTTCACTGGCTTGGTGTCACTCTAAAGACAGCCACAAACAAAAGAGAACTTTACTTGTTGAGTAATCATCACAGCATTGCTCCAACTTCTGGTACCCCGAAAAAAGGGCCTGCAATTTTTGTATGCTTTACCTTGTTAATTCTAAACTGAGCATCAGCAGTATCATCCTCCTTGAACTGTTCGTCCCACTTGCCTTTGAAGTAGATGGCATTGACCAGTACCAGCTTGGTCGAGGCGACCAGTGCATCCGGGCCCAGCAAGTTCTTGATTTTATCTGGTGAACAGTAATGAGTAATAACTTCATGATTAAGACAGAAAAACAGACACAAGATCTCTCAGTGTTTCCATCAGCTCAGGAAAATTTGATTTCTTATCCTACTGCAGCTACATAGAGTAAAGGTATAGTTAAAATGAATAAGAATATATCTTAGTTGCTGCTGTTGTCCTATAAATCTCCAATTCAGGTCGGCACTTTTCTTTTTCTTGTTGCTGTTGTTTGGACACTGTACCCAAGTTGTGTGGTAATCCGCCATTTTGTCATAT
Organism: Centropristis striata; assembly: GCF_030273125.1. Taxonomy (NCBI): domain Eukaryota; kingdom Metazoa; phylum Chordata; class Actinopteri; order Perciformes; family Serranidae; genus Centropristis; species Centropristis striata. Next base: position 29,145,824 of record NC_081539.1, on the reverse strand, counting down.
CCAATCTATTTATGTTTTAAGACGCTGCCGTGTTGTTGTTGTTTGTTTTGTTTTTTTGTTGTTTTTTTTTTGTTGTTGTTTTTGTTTTGTTTTAACTTTTATTCTTTTTTTTCTTGTATACCAAAAAAGCATATAAAACTATGATTGCTTTGTGTGAAACATGTATTCTAACCAATGTGAACTTGGCAATAAAAAGAATATAAAAAAAAATAAAAAAAAATAAAAAAAATGAATAAGAATGTCAATTATTAATTTTCTGTCTTTACATAACTTTCTTTTTTTTCAAGAAACATTTAAGTGTTAACATCAAACACGTGATAGTTTTACTAGTAATAGTGAACTATAAATATCAAACTAAAACTGATAACCAAAGAAGGTTTCGAGATACTCATGGTTCCCATAGAACCATAGAACCATTTTTATGCACAGTTGAGAAGGGCTGCATTGAAAATTACCATGCCAGTTTTTCTTCGCCAAGTGTTATTTTGATCATTCCCTCATTTTAATATTTATTCAGAATACTACTTTGATGTTTTACCTGGGAAAAACTTTTTTTCCCCCCCATCTGGAAGAAAAAAACGAGGAACTTTATCCAGGCAAACCACTATTGTTCATAACACAATTTAGATTGACTTGGATCAAATGGATCATTCGAAATTTATTCTGACTTGCTTCTGCACTGCAAAAAAAGAAAAGGTGGGTGAACTCAAAATTTCAAGGTAACAAACTCCGATAAAATTTTAAGTTGGACAATTAAACTAAATATTTCAAGTTTTGTTTTTGAGTTTGCTCAACTCTGAATTATAATTTTACATTGTAATAACTTTTAATCCTTACTTCTGCTAACTTCTGCAATGTGCTGAATTGGCACGATTGTAGCGCCGCTATGAAATGCCAGCTAATGTTGCGACCACAATGTTGAGTTAGCATTGATACGCTAATGGCTACTCTTGTAGCTGTAACAAGCAGTGCCACTAGCATCAGTTAGCCGCTAGCATCGGTTAGCCGCTAGCATCAGCTAGCCGCTAGCATTAGTTAGCCGCTAGCATCAGTTAGCTGCTAGCTTTCGCTAATGACCGAATTTCACCGATTTGCCGCATTTCACAACAAAAAATTAAGAGTTAGCAGAACTATTGTCCCTTGTTGTGAACCCCAACTTAAAGATATAAGTAACAACAACTCACAAACTTATTTTTGAGCAGACAACTGGCTTCCTTTGTTGTGCTAACTTACATTATTGCCCTAAATGTCAGTAATTTATATTTCCAAGCTTTACCAAATTAAATCACTGTTTTAGGCCAAAAACTACAAGTTGGCTTTTTTGCAGTGTGGGGGCTTCCATAGACGTGTAATGCACTGATGAGTGTGTGTTAATGTGAGAATCACCTTGTGTCTGCTGCTCCACCCAGCCATTGATGTTGAGCCTGGCTGCCTCTAAATTGGCCAAGAAGTCCACAGGCTCCAGTGCGGCATTGTAGTGCTTTTTGGTTTCTGCTAAAAAATGCTGGAATCATAAAGAGAACATTTAAATACTGACACCATTATAAAGTACTCACATCAACCAATCCACAAAGAAGAAATACTTCAAGGCATACTGTTTCTTTTGCAAACATTTCATTTTTATGTTTCAGCTTTTTGAACACAGGACACAGCACTTGCGGATCATATAGCTGCCTCATATAGTCTTTTAACTGCAAACACAAAGAACACATTGTTTTTTTCTAAAATCATATTGACTTGTGTAATAACTCATGTCAGGATACAATTGGTCTGGATGTGTTGAACTGTGAGTAGCTAAAGATCCACTGGGGTTGAGGCTGCACACGTTTGAGTTTCAGGCTACACTACTGGTCAAAAGTTTTAGAACACACCAACTTTTCCAGAATTTAATTGAAAATTATGCAGTTTAATGTCTCAGTGTACTCTGAAATTAATGCACATTTGCAACATTTAAAATTCTTTATTGAGCATGATAGTGTTTTGAAAGTAAAAAAAAGATTCAAAGTCACATTTTATGTTGGACTAAAGGACTAAAAAAAGACACAAAATGACAAAAAAAAGACACAAAATGACCAAAAAAACACACAAAATGACTTACAAAGACATGAAAAGAATTCAAAAATGGACAAAATAGCCCAAGACTCCATAGAGTTAAGTTGTTAACCCATTTCTTGTTCCCTGAAAAAGGCCTACTTGTATAATTCTGAAATGTACATTATTTTTCAGTTTTGGTTAAGCTTACCTTTTTTATTTACCTCTGGCAGTTCACCACTTATCTTTGTACCCTTTCAAGCTGTTCATTTGACTTGAACTGCTTGAATTTCAATAAAAAACTGGAAAAATTGGGGTGTTCTAAAACTTTTGACCGGTAGTGTATATCACAAGCATTTTTTCTGCATAACCAAATTACAGAGCTGCAGTTCACTTTCTCACCAATTCATTGATTATTGCTCAGCACAACAGGCTCACTTTCAGTACACTCACCTCAACAAAGGTGTAGGACTGCTCCCCATACAGCCTGTTGGCAAGGCTCAGGGCATACGGAGCATCTTCCTTTATGAGCAGACTCAGAAGTTGGCCAAAGTTGGCGTGGATATCATCCGGATCATTCTCAGGTTTCAAGCACTGCGAACAGCCAGAGAAAACCTGCGTGTTACAAACAAATACTGAGCCGGAGATAGATGAAAGACACCTTTGGGAAACTCTGGATCATTGGCCAGCTTACCTGTTAAATATTAATAGACACCAATGCACAGTGAATTTATGCACTGCAGACTGCACCTTTTGCTAAAAAATTCTTTGTCAATCCTCTGCATTTCACAGTATTACTATTATTATTATTGTTGGTGTTATTTATTTTAATGCAAGAGAAGAGGACAAGCAAAGTGAGTAATAAATAATCTCTAACGTTAGCTGATAAAATGTATATATATATACATATACATATATCATACATATATATATATATATACATACATATATATGTGTATATATATATATACATATATGTGTGTATATATATATATACATAAATATATGTATATATATACATATATACATATATATGTATATATGTATATATATGTATATATATAATATATATGTATGTATGATATATGTTTATGTATATATATGTTTATATATATATATATATATATATATATATATATGTATGTATATATATATATATATACATACATATATATATATATATGTTTGATATATGTTTATGTATATATATGTATATATATATATATATATATATATACATATATCATTAATAAACTGTCAAAAAAATCATTTTCTTAATGATTTTTTTTTTGCCAGGATCATTTTCTAAGTTACTTTTTTTGTCTGTGAATACAGGTGGAAAATAAGTTTGGGCAGGTCACCACTACTCAATGTTCCAAATATGACTTAAAGCATTGTTTTTTTCCCCCAAAGTGAGCTGCAAGGAGGAATTAAAAACATTACTTCTTTTATAGAACATGGGGTTATGGTACACTTCAGCCTCTTGTGGCCAAAATAAGTATTACAAAAGGTTTTTTTTTTCATCTGTGTTCACGGATAAAGTTTAAAAAAGGATAACTTAGAGAAATGATCATGGCAACCTTACCTGGCAAAAGCTTATTTCCCACCTTGCGCAGATACTCTGGGACTCTGCTGGTCTGCCGTATCTGGCTCCGCATCTGCATTCGTGTCTGCATCTGTGATTGCATCGGCGATGGCTTCAGCGTCTGGGGGTCTTCCGGCTCATTTGGTTGCTCTGACTCAGAGAAGCGGAGGACCTAGGGTTGCAAATAGTCCTTATTAGGATCTCTGTAAAGTTCCACATTGTTAACATTTGAGTTTGTGGCAGGGCAGATTGATTTACAAAAACTAAGGCAAAGCAAACCCTCTCTATAGACTCATAGTGACTCACACATACCAAGGTTATTATAGTTAACGAAAACTACACTGCAAAAAAGCCAACTTGTATTTTTTGGCCTAAAACAGTGATTTAATTTGGTAAAACTTGGAAATATAAATTACTGACATTTAGGGCAATAATGTAAGTTAGCACAACAAAGGAAGCCAGTTGTCTGCTGAAAAACAAGTTGGTGAGTTGTTGTTACTTATATCTTTAAGTTGGGGTTCAAAACAAGGGACAATAGTTCTGCTAACTCTTATTTCTTTGTTGTGAAATTCAGTCATTAGCGAAAGTGATTAACTAACTGATGCTAGCAGCTAACTGATGCTAGCGGCTAACTGATGCTAGCGGCGCTGCTTGTTACAGCCATTAGCGTATCAATGCTAACTCAAAATTGTGGTTACAACATTAGCTGACATTTCATAGCAGCGTTCCAATCGTGCCAGAGAAATTCAGAGTTGAGCAAACTCAAAAACTAAACTTAAAATATTTAGTTTAATTGTCCAACTTAAAATTTTATCGAAGTTTGTTGCCTTGAAATTTTGAGTTCACCCAACTTTTCTTTTTTTGCAGTGTACCGAAATAACGAAAACTAGAATTGAAAAAACATTTTCGTTAACTGAAATAAAATAAAAACTAGAGTTTTTAAAAAAACGATAACTAACTGAAACTGTATTGTGTGGTTACAAAACTAACTAAAACTAACCAAAATTATAGTGGAAATGTCCTTAGTTTTCGTTTTTGTCAACTTTTTTCATTCATAATTCAGTGTTTCTATTTGAACATGCAACACATGGTGAATATGTTTACTGAGACTGGGATGTCTACACTCCAACCAAAATTCAAAACAGTTAATAACCTTATTGGAGCTGAGATGGATAAACCAAAGGAAATAAAGGCAAAATTTATTATGACCACTTTGAATCTCGCACCCAACACATAGCCCATTAAAAAAAAACTAAAACTAACACTAAAACTAATAAAAACTAAACTAAAACTAGAAAACTCACTCTTAAAACTAACTAAAACTAACTGAATTTGAAAACAAAAAATTACGAAATTAAAACTAAAACTAATGAAAAATCCAAAACTATTATAAACTTGACACATACACACCAAGCCATGCAAGTGCACACATGTTTTCCTCACCACAATGGATGGCTCTCAGACAGGAATACACAGTTTTATTAACCGACAAAGACAGAGGTAAAAATCCATTGTAAATTAATCATAAACGGCCTTAGCTTTCCTACCACAATTTATAACCAGTAATAAAAATATACCTCAAAATATTATTCATGGCCCTATTCATTAACTTCACAGCTTGCAGAGTCCTTGCTCCATCCACATCTCATGTCCACATGTCAGGAACAAAACCAAAGAAGCCACAATTCCTCCACATCAGGGTGCCAGGTTTACATTATATCCCATAAAATACAGTAAACGAAGACCTATCCCGCCTCTGGGACTCAGGAACATTGACTCACTCCCCAATTTCAAATCACAACTCAAAACACATCTGTTTAAAACTGCTTATTCCCTCTGATCACAATCACCCTCTCCAATCTATCTTTTGTATTGTATTGTTATTAATTCTGTGTATTTTATTGCTGAATCTTTTCTATCTTTTTTGTACGGTGTCCTTGAGTGCCAAGAAAGGCGCCTCCAAATAAAATGTATTATGATTAGGGCCTCGGGGCAATCGCACAGAGCACTGGTCCCATACAGCAATAGCTGTAGGGACCAGAGCACTACTGTTATACTGTGGATTTTTTTTTATTCCTCTTCCGGACGCAATTTCGTCCCGCAACTAGTCCTACAACTAAAACTGCCCAAAATTTTGCATTGAAATGAATGGGACGGGCGACAAAAAATGAGCGAAAAAGAACAATAATTGGAGATTTTTAAACGTCTACTTCTCCGGCATAATTTCACCTAGAGACTCCATTTAAACTTTAAACAGTAGACACAAGTCTTGTGTATTGGTGTATTAATTTGCGTTTCGATAGGTCATATAGTTTTTTATCAATCCCTGTTCAATGACCATGATCATTTTTGGAGAAATTCTGAGATTATAATGGGTGTGTATTGCACGGAATGTTCGTGTCACAGTGTGTGACATCATCGCCAGAGTGTAGAGGGAGAGAAAAAACTGTCAAAAAATAAATTTGAAAACTGCGCTCCAGGCCGCAAATTCCACTCTACAGAAATAATTTATACATAGAAACGTAGGAAAATTTGTCTTCTCACTCACAATCCTCTGGTAAAGCTGTCAGAGTTATAGTTTGGGCGTAAGACGCAGAGATGCACCACCATTACCCACCAACAGCCTCATTGGCTCCCATATTAAAAACGCAGGGAGATTTCGGAAAAAGGGAAAAAAAACATTTTTTTTAGATCGCTCTAACAAAGCTATTTTTTCATTTTTCTTAAAAAAAAATCACATGTAGATGTTCAGGAAGAACTTGGGACGCTCAAAGTGAAGTCGGATCAATGATAGGTATTATGGTTTTGCCAAAAATGCTTTCTGTTCGAGGCCAGAAATTCCAGTCCACCTCTGGCTGCTGTCACTATCATTAACAGGTGTCAGTTAATTCTGTTGATTGCTTTGATATGATTGCCTTTGATCTTTGATGTGATTACAGTTACAGATACACACACACACACATACATGCACGTAAGCACACACACTCCTCACACATGCATACACATGCTTCAAACACACGCACGCACGCATACACTCCAGTTTGAACAGCTACTGTCTGACTCAAATCAGCTGAAGTTGGCAGACAGTCTGAGTAATTAGCATGATATGCATTGACGGGAACTTTCTCCTGCCACACCCCACCCTGCCAGACACTTGCCTGCTTGTGTGTGTGTGTGTGTGTGTGTGTGTGTGTGTGTGTGTGTGTGTGTGTCCTGTCAGACACTTAGGTTCCCAGTGGAAAAAATTCAGACCAAAACCCTCTTTTCACTTCTATTACTGTTCTATTCTGTTTCTGACAACAAATCATTTATTCATTTTAATAAGATTTAAAAGACTTTCCTTTTCTTTCGATATGAATATTTGAGAAAAACTGTGCAAGCAACAGACCTTGAAACCTGAAGCCACACCTTGCCCTTTTGGTGCAATAATACAGTTACGAATACCATGCTAAACCAGATCTGTAATGACATTATTTGAATATGTGTCTGTACAAACACTCCCAAATGGGTGTGTAATGATGGAAAGGATAACTCTTTTACTGCTCGTCTTCACAGTGTGTGTGTGTGTGTGTGTGTGTGTGTGTGTGTGTGCGTGTAGTACCTCTGAAATCTGTGTGTGTGTGTTGCCTTTTGTCCCCAGCATCACCATAGCCAGGGCTGCGGAAATGCTGAAGGGGGAGAAGAAGATATTCCCGGTCTTGTCTTCATCACTCAGCTTTTTGAGAAAAGCCAGACAGAAGCTGGTGTTGGCCTTGGATATCTTGGATGAGCTTGATGTCTCCATTGTATCTGATACAGAGTAGAGCATTAATTATAACATGATAAACTTTAGCATATATTTATCTGATAAGTTGCACTCTCCTGTTTGAACAAGATATGTTTCCCTGATTACATGAAACACCAACAGCTTTAAGAGATTCAGTTAGTAGGAATCGGTCTCTTTTTCGTCCACAAGTGAACCTACAAAATGTCACTCAAAGAGACACTTCCAAACCAGGAAAAGACTCATAATTAACACAGACATACAGTACAGGCCAAAAGTTTGGACACACCTTCTCATTCAATGCGTTTTTCTTTATTTTCTATTCTAGCAGACTATTTACATTGTAGATTCTCACTGAAGGCATCAGAACTATGAATGAACACATATGGAATTATGTACTTAACAAAAAAAGTGTGAAATAACTGAAAACATGTCTTGTATTTTAGATTCCTCAAAGTAGCCACCCTTTGCTTACTAGAATATAAGACATGTTTTCAGTTATTTCACACTTTTTTGTTAAGTACATAATTCCACATGTGTTCATTAATAGTTTTGATGAATTTACAATGTAAATAGTCATGAAAATAAAGGAAACGCATTGAATGAGAAGGTGTGTCCAAACTTTTGGCCTGTACTGTACATAAAAATGACGACAAACAGGCACAAGGGGGAAACCATAGAGATTCACTGTAGAAAGGAACAAAACAGAGAGACACAAAGAAACTACAAAGTGACACAAAATCACCTCAAGAGACACAAAACAACTACAAAGAGGTAAACATCTTGAAAGAGTATCATCTTTCATTCCTAATCATAATGATTAGGAAGATACACAAAATGACTACAAAGAGATAAGAAACTACAGATACATGTGTAACAACTACAAAGAGACGTGAAACTACAAAGTCTTTGTGTCTTGCTTCTATGCAGGAGATGTGTTGGGGTCTCCTGCATGTCTGGGCCCAGGGGCCCATTGTCTCATAATTCCTTCATGGGTGAGAATATAGAGGTGACAATGTTTCTTTTCTTGCCAGGATGTGAGAAGCTATCAAATCCTTTTTAAAAAATTCATAAAATCCAAGTCTTCTGCCTTTGGTTTAACTGCCAAGTATTAAATAGTTTTAAAATGTCAGCAGCTTGTGCAAACCTGTAGAATATTGTTTGATTTGGCGTTTTATTTTACAGCTTGACAGTGGCCTCCATCATTGTTCCCTTCCCAGACATGCATAGACAAAAATCCACATTCTTTCTTTACTTTAATCTTTTCACTCATCAATTTAGATTTTTAAACAAACATGACATGTCACCAAACCCAGTAAAATCACCCAAATATTGCGTATCAGTCGACCATTTCGTCACATAAAGCTTGGTTGACCCATGTTACTTTTTGCTATAACTCATATCATCAAAATCTAATTAAAATAAGGTACATCCTGTACTTACAGACACAGACTCTTCAGGGGAAAAAGTGATCTGGTACGATTCAGTTCAAGAAGTATGTGTTCTGTTTGAGCCATCTGTGTATTGTTTTACACTGTGACACACCCAAGTTCAAGTAGGGTTGGCTGCAGTTTGTGAAAGTATCACACCCATCAGTGAAAAACCACCCATATTATCCTTGGGATGTGTGCCTTTGCCAATGGGTGTACTTTGTAAGAGTTTGCTAATCACACACACCAACATTACCATAAAAGGCATGGGCGGGTGGATGGGTGGATGTTGGGATGCAGGTACAAGTCTTGCAACAGATGCATGCCAAGAACTGATCAGGAATGATGCTACGTCAGCAGCTAACGCAAGCCAACTTGTCTAGCAAAGGACAATAATTCTTCTCAAATGAACAGCCGACTCATAGGAGTGTCTGTTAGTCTTACCAAACACTGAACAAGACATGTTCAAGCGACCAAAATGACAGTTACAGTTAACTCTGACAAAGTGAAATGGTAAAAGCTCTAAGATGAAAACACACAGTGTACAATTGTAGTGAACTGTTAATCATACAGCAGCCATGCCCTAAAGCAGTAGTTCTCAAACTTTTTGAGTCGCGACCCCCAATTTAATATGCATGTTGTCCGCGACCCCCGCTCACTGAACACAATCTCACACGCACAGTTCAGATCACCCAAAAAAGAAACAAAATGACCAAAAAAAGGAAACAAAATGATCAAAAAAGACACAAAATGACCAAAAAAGACACAAAATGACCAGAAAAGACACAAAATGACCAAAAAAAGACACAAAATGACCAAAAAAGACACAAAATTACCAGAAAAGACACAAAATTACCAAAAAAAGACACAAAATTACCAAAAAAAGACAGAAAATGACCAAAAAAAGGAAACAAAATGACCAAAAAAAGACACAAATTGACCACAAAGTGATCAAAAAAAGACACACAATGACTAAAAAAAGACACAAAATGATCAAAAAAAGACACAAAATGATCAAAAAAAGACACAAAAATGACACAAAATGACCAAATAACACACAAAATGACCAAAAAAAGACATTAAGTGACCAAAAAGACTAGAACACATTAACACATGAACACGTGTGGAGACACAGCTGACTTCCAAAATGATTTGGCGACCCCCAAAAATCATCTCACGACCCCAAGGTTGAGAACAGCTGCCCTAAAGCATTCCCTACTTCTATTTTATTCTAAATGGATAAGCAGTTAAGGTTAATGAATGAATGAATGGAATCACCATTTACAAAATGCACTACATGCTGTCTTAAAAATGCCTCGAAACTAAATGATTGAGACCATGAACTCATTACAAGAATGTTTACTGAGGCAATAATCAAGTGAGATTCGGGTCGTTTTCCTATTGACTTACATACATTTGGACTTCACCTTGAAACTGATGGAGTCGCCCCCTGCTGGCCATTAGAAAGAATCAAGTTTAAAGCACTTCCGCATTGACTTTACTGTTCAGGCCCGGAGGTTGCTGCTTGATTTAAACCAGATTTAGATATAATAATATCTTATAATAATTAATTTATAATATAATTTGTATATTAATACACTGTTTGGATCAGCTATTCTCAACCTTGGGGTCGGGACCCCAATTGGGATCGCGAGATGATTTCTGGGGGTCGCCAAATCATTTTGGAAGTCAGCTCTGTCTCCACTGTGTTAAAGTGTTCATGTGTGTTTTAGTCTTTTAGGTCACTTAATGTCTTTTTTTGGTCATTTTATGTGTTTTTTTGTCATTTTGTGTCTTTTTTGGTCATTTTGTGTCTTTTTTGTGTCTTTTTTTGATCATTTTGTGGTCAATTTGTGTCTTTTTTTGTCGTTTTGTGTCTTTTTTTTATCATTTTGTGGTCCATTTGTGACTTTTTTGGTCATTTTGTTTCTTTTTTGGTCATTTTGTGTCTTTTTTTGGTTATTTTATTTCTTTTTTGGGTCATTTTGTGTCTTTTTTGTGTCATTTTTTTGTCTTTTTTGATCATTTTGTGGTCAATTTGTGTCTTTTTTTGGTTATTTTATTTCTTTTTTGGGTCATTTTGTGTCTTTTTTGTGTCATTTTTTTTGTCTTTTTTGATCATTTTGTGGTCAATTTGTGTCTTTTTTGGTCATTTTGTGTCTTTTTTGTGTCATTTTTTTTGTCTTTTTTGATCATTTTGTGGTCAATTTGTGTTTTTTTTAGTCATTTTGTTTCTTTTTTGTATGATCTGAACTGTGCATGTGAGATTCTGTTCAGTGAGTGGGGGTCGCGAACAAAATGCATGTTAAATTGGGGGTCGCGACTCAAAAAGGTTGAGAACTACTGGTTTAGATAATCACAGAATAGACCAACCATGCAAGAAGACAATCACTTATCGATATTTTAAGACATATTTAAATATATTTGCAAGATATGTATTTATTGTGTTGTTTAAGTTTTTATCAGCCAAGAGGTGACTCAAACAAGTTTTCTGTTTCAGAATTTTCAGCAAGTTTAGCTTCAGAGGGATGAGAAAGTACTGGGGTTAAAGATTGCTAACCATTAAAACCATACTGCACATTTTGTAGAAGGGCCTGCATAACCTTATCTAACAAGGCACAGATTTAGTTTGATATTAACTACTTCCACTAAATGCCAATATTGTTGCCAATTAATGATAAAAAATGAATGGTAGGTATACACATTTGGGATTTGTTGCAAGTGTCTCAAGCTGGACTTTTCCTTCGGCCAAGTATCATTAGTGCTTGGCTACGTAAAATCATTAGTTATTAAACAGCTGTCAGTGGGCTCATACATAATAAAAATGACAAAGAGCTAACACTGCATGTTGTGGGATATGACCATTTGCTGAACGGCACAACCACCAATCCGGTTTTAATTACCTAAGTGCTGCTGAGTTACTGTCACAGACTGTAGGTATGTAAATACTGTACACCACACTGAAAAAAATTGGAGTGACATTTACTTAAAAAAAAAGCTAGGCAAGTTTTTCCACACAGAAAGTGTTTGTAATCTTTACTCAGGCTGTTTCTAAGTAATATTTATTTAATAGAACCACTTGATTTTTTTATGAAATACACAAGTAAATTAACTGATGTCCCTCAATTACATTTTACTTGGAAATATCAACTAATTAAGCAAATTAACTGGTTTAGTGAATATTACTTGGAACGAATGATTCAATTTACATACAAAACTGACCAACTGATCTTCTTTTTTTAACTTCTTAAGTGTCCTTGTTCTATTCTGTGTTTTTTTCTATTGTTGTTTTTATTTATGCTACCTCAGTATCTTATTCTATTGTATTTTATTGTATTTTATTGTACTTGAATACCGGACTGCTGTGACAACCAAATTTCCCTTCGGGGATGAATAAAGTAATCTATCTATCTATCTATCTATCTATCTATCTATCTATCTATCTATCTATCTATCTATCTATCTATCTATCTATCTATCTATCTATCTATCTATCTATCTATCTATCTATCTATCTATCTATCTATCTATCTATCTATCTATCTATCTATCTATCTATCTATCTATCTATCTATCTATCTATCTATCTTTACCTAACTTTTTTCATATTTACTTTGAGTTTAATTCTCATTATCATGCACATCTTACAAGAAGAAAGAATGATTTACATATTCCTTTCTGTAGGATCTCTGTTGCCAAATTCTCATTTGTTTATCAAGGTGCAGTGCTGTGGAATGACATAAAACATCTAACAGAATCATGTTCCTCTTTAAATACTTTTATTTGTATTGTATTTGTTTTGTTTAAATTTTGTTTGTATTTTTTTATTTTCATCTAGCTATGTAATTTAAGTAAAGTATAGTTACTTCTAGGTTTAAGGGGGAGGGTATAAGCCCTTTGGGCTTTTTGATCTTTCCTGCATTTTCTTTTACTGTTTCTTGTACTGTTATTTCCTAACGATTGTATGTTTTTTAAGTGCAAACAACAATAAATAAATAAAAAAATAAAAAATAAATCTATCTATCTATCTATCCATCTATCCATCTATCTATCTATCTATCTATCTATCTATACAATAACAAATAGCCTGGTTCATTACATACTGTCGTTATGCACTTTATGTGTTTTTTATGCACACTGTTCATTGCACCTTATTGTTTCATAGCACCAACATTTTTATGCTGCATATTCATATTTATTCTGCACTGGAATTCTACTCCTTAATACATACTCCTTCTTTAGACACTTTATTTGAATTTTTACATTATATTTTATTGCTTGAAGTATGCCTAGGTTGTTCTTTTTATTTAATTATTTAATTGTGTTGTTATTGTCTCTGTGTGTAACGCTGCTGCTACACTGTAATTTCCCAGCTTGGGATAAATAAAGTATATCTATCTATCTATCTATCTATCTATCTATCTATCTATCTGTCTATCTATCTATCTATCTATCTATCTATCTATCTATCTATCTATCTATCTATCTAACTGAGGACACATAATAACAAACAATCACTAAGTAATGCACTACATGAAAAACTGAATTCGTATTTCTTTGTAGAATATCTATCGATGATTAAAATAATAATTACAGGACCAAAATATATATATTTTTTGTGCACAGTGCGGTTCAGTGTGATCTTCACCACAGCGCCCTCTGCTGGCTGGTTTGACGCGCTGCACCTGACGTGGTCTGAATAGAAACGAGCTAACATGAAGAGGACATGGGAGGAGAAGGTGCAGCGGATTAACAGCTACAGCACAGTCAGACCTGAGCTTTATGTGTATAATAACATTATTTTCTGAAGGGGAAGGATACTGGCCTCCTACGGTAAGATAAAGCCGTTGTTGTCATCATGCGTCATCTTAGCTTTGTCCACACAGGACACACAGTTAGCATCAAGCTAACCTCCAGGTAATGTGATAGCTTCAGGGGCTTCAGACACGCCAAACACCCTCCAATAATGGGTCGATTTAGTGTTTGCTTATTTATTGTTGTGCAAAATACCTGAAAGAAAATATGTTTAACAAACTGGTGGGACTTGCTGCCAGATTCGGCATGAATTCAGTATCATAAGCACCTCTAATTTTAGCTTAATTCTCTTTAGCTTACTTTGTTTGGACTGGTGATAGTAAGGAACTATAACTAACTGAGCTATCGTTAATGTGAGCAGTGACTCTTTAACAATGCTTTAAAAAAAAGTGGTTATTTCCTATACATTATTCACTGTAGGTTGGTTTGTATCTAAGGTTTTAGCCCTTGCAGCTGAACTGACCTGCCAGGGAAACGCAGCATTAACTAAATTGCAACATTTTGTGAGTGGAGTTTAATAATAATAATAATAATAATAATAATACATTTTATTTGGAGGCGCCTTTCTTGGCACTCAAGGACACCGTACAAAAAAGATAGAAAAGATTCAGCAATAAAATACAATAAAATACACAGAATTAATAACAATACAATACAAAAGATAGATTGGACAGGGTGATTGTGATCAGAGGGAATAAGCAGTTTTAAACAGATGTGTTTTGAGTTGTGATTTGAAATGGAGGAGTGAGTCAATGTTCCTGAGTTGGGGTGGAGGTTTTAACCTGTAAAGTAAAAGGACTTCATCTACTGCTGCAAGACTGGTTAGCTTGCTAGCCTCACCTTCCAAAAGCTAGCTGCATTAGCTGTTTGCCTCTAAAACACGTGACCTAAACGTTTGGGAAAACAGGACACCTGGTAGGCAGCTTTTTATTGTCATGTTTGCTTTAGTGCCAGCTCTTTAGTCACGAGTGAGCGTGACATTTAACTCATTGTCTTTACCGGTTCATCCTGTGTACTTCTGTATTTTTTTGCACCCGTTTTCATCCTTATTCTTCTGGCCTTGATATGACATTGAAGTATTTACTATACCATTACATAAACGCAAAGAAATTCATATTATTTATTTAAGGTTTATTTGAATAGGGACAGATACAAAAACATAGACAATCTTGACAGTTTATCTGATGTATGCATCATAGTGTTTTTAGCCAAAGCTAATTCACGACACTTGTCCCTAGTAGGGCTTTTGATCAAAAATAATAATACAGATTAACATTATTAAAAATACAGGCATAAAACAACAGCATAATAATAATAATAATAATACAGAGAGAATACAAGCTAAATATTAAAACTAAATGGTAAAAAACTAAGTATGAGAGCAAGATTGTTGCTGAAGTAGCCACACTTTTGTTTGTTTTTTAAATGCAACAAATGTAGGGATACATTTCAAGTAGTCTGGCAGTGAGTTCCATAATTTTGTCCCTTTTATTGAAAAGGCAGTTTGAGCAAAAGATGTTCTGCGGAATGGGATACTACAATTGCCTTTTGACGTTGCTCGGGTGGTGGATCTGGTACCACTTTGCAGTCTTGTTATTGTCTTGCAGAGCAGTTGGGGAGCAGCATTATTTAGGCATTTGAAGACCAATTTAATTGAGTGGAAGGAAATACAATTAGCAAAACTTAAGATCTTATATTTGCTTAGAATTTGGCAGTGATGGTGATGGTATCACTCTCCTTAACCCTCTATGGTACGATGTTGCCATATGGCAATAAACCCATTTTAAGCCTTCTACATAAAGACAATACATCCCCAGTTATGATGCAATGAATTCAAAGAGAGGCGGGATTCTAAATATACCAATAGCCAACCAATTACTCATGATATGGCACAAAAATTTGAATTAAATTATGAAAAATGTGTTTTTAAATAGTTTTTTACTTTCAAATGAGATGCATCTCATGCATGCATTCAGGCTACTGGGGATTGTTCAGACTATAACATGAGTTTTTAAATAAGTGTTAATACAATTTTAAACAAAACTCTCTTGTTTTTATTACTTTCCACTATCGTACGGTGTAAAAATTACTAAAAAAATATATATTTTTTGAAAATATCTCTTGATTATGTTTACTTGGTCTATTTTAAGACAAAAAAACACCCAAAACATTTTTTTTACCAACTGGGATCATAATGCGTACCATAGAGGGTTAATCAGAGTAATCTTACGCAAGACTGGCTTCTCTTATCTCCACTGATGCTGAATTAATTAGAACAGGTTTGACAGGTAGCTAACAGTCTCTCTAAGCTCTTTCTCTCTGTTTTAGTCTGAGCAGAAAAAGATTCAGGGCCCCTCTTCTGCCATGAGAAACAATACGCAGGTTCCCTTTTCTTTAGCTCAGACCAAAGCATCAGGACTCGTTCCAGCATTTCCTGGGACATGTCACCTTGGGGTCGGGACCCCAATTGGGGTCGCGAGATGATTTCTGGGGGTCGCCAAATCATTTTGGAAGTCAGCTCTGTCTCCACTGTGTTAAAGTGTTTATGTGTTTTAGTCTTTTTGGTCACTTAATGTCTTTTTTTGGTCATTTTATGTGGGTTTTTTTTTGTCATTTTGTGTCTTTTTTAGTCATTTTGTGTCTTTTTTGTGTCTTTTTTTATCATTTTGTGGTCAATTTGTGTCTTTTTTGGTCATTTTGTCTTTTTTTTGATCATTTTGTGGTCCATTTGTGACTTTTTTGGTCATTTTGTTTCTTTTTTGGTCATTTTGTGTCTTTTTTTGGTTATTTTATTTCTTTTTTGGGTCATTTTGTGTATTTTTTGGGTCATTTTTTTGTCTTTTTTTTGATCATTTTGTGGTCAATTTGTGTCTTTTTTAGGTCATTTTGTTTCTTTTTTGTATGATCTGAACTGTGCATGTGAGATTCTGTTCAGTGAGCGGAATACACAGAATAGACCAACCATGCAAGAAGACAATTACTTATCGATATTTTAAGACATATTTAAAAAGATATTTGCAAGATATATATTTATTGTGTTGTTTAAGTTTTTATCAGCCAAGAGGTGACTCAATCAAGTTTTCTGTTTCAGAATTTTAAGCAAGTTTAGCTTCAGAGGGATGAGAAAGTACTGGGGTTAAAAATGTGCTAACCATTAAATCCATACTGCACATTTTGCATACGCAAGACTGGCCTCTCTTATCTCCACTGATGCTGAATTAATTAGAACAGGTTTGACAGGTAGCTAACAGTCTCTGCGCTCTTTCTCTTTGTTTTAGTCTGAGCAGAAAAAGATTCAGGCCCCTCTTCTGCCATGAGAAACAATACGCAGGTTCCCTTTTCTTTAGCTCAGACCAAAGCATCAGGACTCGTTCCAGCATTTCCTGGGACATGTCAGGCTTCAAGATGATCTTACACACTTATTATCTACAGATCTTCACAGTCTTTTCTCCGTCATGCATTTTACACATAATATACAGATCCATAAATTATGAATGGCATCTGGCTCATGTCAATAATTTATGTGCCCTCACAGTCTGGTACCCTTATTTCAGGATAATGTTTGCTGACAGATTCTGCTCTATTGTGTAAGTTTTGGGAAAAAACTGAGGATCCCATGTTTGCAGCTTGTAAGTTAGCTTGTTGAGTCAGCCTTGATCATGATAAAAACAACAGACTAGGGGTGTGCCATATTGTATCGTTCATGATAATATGGGTTAAAAAATTTTTTTTAAAAATCCATATCATGATATTGGCAACATTCCTACTTCTTGATGTAGTGGTTAAAGTTGTTTTAATCGCAAAAAGCTACTTACTCTCTGTCGCTAAACACATGCAGCTTTCAAAATAAGAGCACAGTGTGTTAACAGAATCCACCACAGAACTTACAAGAAGACTGTCAAAATAAGATGCCTTAAATAAAACAAGTGAGAACCTTTATTCTCCTTTACAAAATGTCATTAAAATATGCCCCTGAAACCCCTAAATGGTTATTTTTATTATTTGCTCATACTCAAGAGTCAAGAGTAAATTTTTTTGTATTTGCCAACTGTTGAAATTTGCACTTCACACTACATTTTAGATTTTTATTTATTTATACAGACTAAAAAAAAAATCATATTTTCTGTATCTTTTTAAGTATTTCGTAATATCGTGAAGAATATTCGTTATCACAAAAATAGCCTGAAATATCGTGAAATCCTTTAACCCTATAAAGCCTGAACCATGAAATAATTGCCAGAAATTTTTTTAAAAACTTGAGTATTTATTGAACCTGCTGACCAAAAAAAAAATAAATAAATAAATTTGCATATATGAATTCTAATTTGTATCATATTTGATACATCAGGTCTTTTTGTACAATTTGTTGCTCACAGTTTGTTTTTCTTGAACTAACAAAAACATAAAACCGAACATTTTTATCCTATTAAGACTTTGCTTTTAACATTTAATTCAAATATGCAAGAAAAAAAATATTCATCTGCTGATATTAAGTTTTCACCCAGCAATGAACCTGTGTCATTTTTGCAACATCTGGTATTTTTGTGCAATTTGTTGCTCGGTTGTTCTTTTTTAAAATCTCCAACACATGTATACATCAGGTTTTTCAGGAAAAAAATATATCAGGCTGATGATGTAGAGGTCTCAACAACTTGTGTATCAAACATGATACACTTGGCTTTATAGGGTTAAGGGCCATATCGCCCAGCCCAACAACAGACAGAAGTAATTTGTTTCTTCTTTTTTTTTTAATAGGGTGCTCCGAGTGTTTGTCAGCCCCGGAGGGTGAGCATCACCGCCTCAATTCATCATCACACACCACCACTGAAGTAAGGCCAGGTCCGTGTCCTCGTGAAGAACCTTGTTGACTCCTGCGGTGGCGTGAAGCTCAGGAAAGATGGCGTCCCCCTTCGTACCTGTCCCCGTGCCCATGGACAGAGCCTTGTCAGGAGGAAGCAGCAAGCTCCGGCGGCCACAGCGAGCGTCATCCCTCGGCAGCGTCTCCAGCATCTCGGCCAGGGACGACCACGGAAGAGGATCGGGTTCCCATCGCCAGTCTCGCTGCATGGATAGAGGCAGTCGGAGCAGGACGCCACCGCCCCCACAGAGCCCTTCGACGCGGGCCAGGGTGAACGGGACTCTGGAGCCTTCTATGGAGTACACCAGCTGCCCCCGCTCCATATCGGACCCTGCTGGGAGCCAGCAAGGAGAGGAGAGGCCTATTACCCCCACCGTGCTGGGGTATGAGGTCATGGAGGAGAGGGCCAAGTTCACGGTATGGTGCCGGAAAATTGGTTTATGTGAAGCTATTTATCATTTTGTTTTTATCATCGTGACTTATCATCGTGACTTTAAGAAAGAAGACAGACCGGCACAATGAGGATGGCTCACAGCATGATGCATTCTAGAGGTTAAAGGTCAAATGTCAACATGTACTCTACACAGATATTTATCTAATCATCTGCAAGCACTTAGCACAAGGCAGCGACTCTACTTCTGCAGTCGTAATCAAGCTATAGAAGTATAACATATCCAATATTGTATTTTTATATATATGTGTGTATGTGTGTGTGTGTGTGTGTGTGTGTGTGTGTGTGTGTGTGTGTGTGTGTGTGTGTGTATGTATATACACTACTGGTCAAAAGTTTTAGAACACATCAACTTTTCCAGATTTTAATTGAAAATGATGCAGTTTAATGTCTCAGTGTACTCTGAAATTAATGCACATTTGCAACATTTAAAATTCTTTATTGAGCATGATAGTGTTTTGAAAATAAAAAAAGATTTTAAATCACATTTTATGTTGGACTAAAGGACTAAAAAAAGACACAAAATGACAAAAAAAGACACAAAATGACAAAAAAAGACACAAAATGACTTACAAAGACATGAAAAGAATTCAAAAATGGACAAAATAGCCCAAGACTCCATAGAGTTAAGTTATTAACCCATTTCTTGTTCCCTGAAAAAGGCCTACTTGTATAATTCTGAAATGTACATTATTTTTCAGTTTTGGTTAAGCTTACCTTTTTTATTTACCTCTGGCAGTTCACCACTTACCTTTGTACCCTTTCAAGCTGTTCATTTAACTTGAACTGCTTGAATTTCAATAAAAAATGTAAAAATTGGGGTGTTCTAAAACTTTTGACTGGTAGTGTATATATATATATATATATATATATATATATATATATATATATATATATATATATATATATATATATACACACACACATATAGATGTATGTCATGAGAATGAATTAACCTCTTATCAGCTTTTAACCCAAATTTGTATGATACACTTTTTTTTAGATTTCGGTTCTTTTTAAGTATATCATTTAACTGAATTAAGGATTTTAGTCATCGGACGTCTGGATCTTAAGTTATCAGAAAAACAAGCTGAGCAAACAGCAGCTCTAGCCAAACACTGATTTTTAATTTGAAACTGCTTTATCGTATTAGTGTTTTAATAATTCAGCTCCCGCTAAAAACCTCCTGAGCATCTCCATCTTACACCGATTGCAAAAAAGTTTGAACGCTGTGGGAATGTAACAAACAAAGAATGCAATGATTTGCAAATCCTTTGAGACCTTCATTCAATTGAACACTACAAAAACAAAATATCTAATGCTCAAACTGGGAAACCTTTTATATAAATGTATACACTCATTCTGAATTTGATGCATTCTCTTTTCATTTCAGTTTTTCACAGCATCTCAACTTCTTTGGAATCGGTGTTGTCCCTTATCAGAGAACCAAGCTGAGCAAACGTTAGCAGCAGCTCAGTTCCAGCTACTCAGAAACCCTTATATTCTTTGAATATTAATTTGGCACCAAATATAAATGTCCTGATGAAAACTAAAGGAATTCCAACCGCGAGTAACTGACTGAAATGACGTTATTGCTCTTTGTTTTGTTATTGTTTAAATTGATCCATAGCGCAAGAAAATTCCATATTGTACATTTAAGATTGTTATTTTTGCTGCAGGTATTTAAAGTCCTGGTGAGGAAGACTCCAGATGAGAGCTGGGTCGTGTTTAGAAGGTACACAGACTTCTCCAGACTCAACGACAAGGTGTGTTGCATGTACATAGGTTTGCACGTTTGTGTGAAAAGTATTGGCTTTCACAACTCTCAGGCTTATCTGAAGCTTTATATTGTTTATTGTTATTGTTTATTGTTAAAAAGATCGCCATTAGCTTTCACCAAAAGTGGGAGGAGCTAGTCTTCCTGGGGTCCACAAGACAAAACAAAAATCACTAAACAATTAACCATTGTAGACAATATTATATACGTCATCAGAAATCATTCCGAATAAGTTATTACATTCATATCTATTACATTAATTCTCACTTTCATACAGTAAATATGTTAATTCACTACTCACAAATTTAAATAGTGCGTTCTCAAGTAATAATTAAAAGATACTTTACTATTCAGTTCACGTATATTCAGTGGGCAATTATTCCAATAACTGATAGCACGATAAATAACTGTTCTCTTTAAGGCATTTGATTTTGGACATTGTGATCATCTGTTTGCAGACACTGTTTTTTAACATCAATGTATTGCTTCACAGCATGCGTTCTTTTGTTTTTGAGTGCACTGTGGAAGTGATTAGAGCCACACAAAGAAGGTCTCTGTTTCCAAATAGCCAACAGGCTTGAGCCAACTAGGGGAACAGGTCTCTCGTGGTTTCGGGAAAGGACAGTTTGGTCACAGATCACAAAAGGGAAAAATATTAAGCCATGTGATTAATTGTATGAGGGGATAGGGCCTAGAACAAAACCCACGATTGGCAGGAAACTGCAACAAACAAACACATTTTTATCTCTGTAGACACGCAAATTAGTGATTACACCGATAACTGAAATTCACAATTTACTTATTCCAACACAGTAAGCCCAGTCATGAAGAGCAGAGACACAGGAGAAGGGAACACCCTACATTCAACAAGGAGAAAGAGGTCTGAGAAAGGAGTGTGGATTTCCTTCTCTCCATTCTTGTGGCTTTCCATAGGCAGCTGTAATGTTCACGCTGTGTGTGATGGTCTGTTGCCACGTACAGACTGTAACTGTAGAAGCCCCATTGGCCACACATCCACCAGGCTGGGAATATTTCAGCATGATTATAAATCAATGTGACACATTAAGCACAAACATATGGATGATATTGTTATGTGAAATCAGGACTTTTTCTCTCTGCGTATCAAGGTTATTATAGTTAACGAAAACGAAAAACGAAATAACGAAAACTAGAATTGAAAAAACATTTTCGTTAACTGAAATAGAAATAAAAACTAGAGTTTTTAAAAAACGATAACTAACTAAAACTGTATTTTGTGGTTACAAAAATAACTAAAACGAACTAAAATTGTAGTGAAAATGTCCTTTTTCACTCATAATTCAGTGTATTTATTATATATATATATAATATCTTAGGCATTCAGCTTAAGACTGTACGCACATGATTGAACAGGCACCACAGAGGGAAAAAACATCACTGCACCTCTGAAGTTTGCTAAAGAGCACTTTGACACTCCACAATGCTACTGGGAACGTACTGGGAATGTTTTGTGGACTGATGAAACTAATGTTGAATTGTTCAGGAAAAACACACAACACTAGATATGTACACTACGTGTAAAAAGGGCACCACATACCAAAAAAAGGTTGCAAGGGAGCATTATGATTTGGCGCTGCAGGGCCTGGACCGCTTGCCATTATCGAGGGGAAAATGAATTCCCAAGTTTATCAAGGTATCCAACAGGTTAATGTCAGGCTGTCTGTCTGCTAGCCTGAGCTCAGAAGAAGTCTGGTGATGCAGCTGGACAATGAGCCTAAACAATGAAGGGAATCTACTTCAGAATCACTTCAAAAAAAGGAAAACTGGCCATTTGGAGTGGCCCAGACCTCAACCAATAGCGATGCTGTGGAATGACCTCAAGAGCCGTTCACACAAGACATCCTGAGAATATGGCTGAGCTGAAGCAGTTCAGTCAGGAAGAATGGTCCAAAATGGATGTGTTCAATAACCCATTAAGGCCTAAAACGCCTGGAAAAACTGCCTGTGAAACCTCTGGGCGATCTTGAAAGGACCCCCTAAAACCTGAAGTTTTTCTGGAAATTCAACAGAAGATTTTTCAGCCTCTGTAGCAGATAGAAATTAAATTCAAAAAGTATTTGAGAGCTTATACCGGTGGCTTTCATGAGAAGTTGAGTTTATTTGTCCAAACCTTCGAGAAAGTTTTTTTTTAAATCAACAAACTCAGCAAATGTTACATTTGACTGAATAAAAAATCCTATGCATAATACTAATACATGCCCATTAGCAAGATGCAAACATGATATGACCATTGGAATAAATAGACATAGTTCTCATTAGCCTACTGTAATAAAATAAAAAAAATATAATAATAATAATAATAAATAATAACAATACATTTTATATATTGCACTTTTCAGGGTACTCAACTACACATAAAGTAATATAAGACATAAACAGTCATGATTTCTTATATAATCATCACAATCAATTATTATTATTATTAATATTAATATATTATTCATAATATTATCTCCAGATGGCCACAAATCTGTCTGTTCTTCTGTGAAAATATGTCGTCTAAAAACATATTCCTCATCCATAAACGCCGGTCGATTGGTTCCGAGGGTTCAAAGTCCAGATCAGCAATTAAATCATCGGTGCTGTTTTCATCAGATCTCTTCCGTCACTTCCTGCTGAGCTCCTCCACTATAGTCGTCTTCCTCCATGATTTAAAAGTTCTAGAAAAGTCCCATGATGCATTGCGACACTCCCACATGTATTCTGATGCATTTCATTGGCCAAGAGACCGAAAATAGGTGAAAAAAAAAAAATTCTACAAAACGACGTATCCGCTGTCCCGGCCTTAATTGTAGAGTGACGCAACAGCGCTCCCGGTTTTAATGGTAGAAATGCTTTCCCGGCGTAAATGGGTTAATAGACATTAAATATTATAATTGGTTGTGTGGTATTGTACTTAGATGCTGATCGAAACCACATTTTATGACAAATTCATGCAGAAAACCAGGTATTTTCACTTGGGTTTACATACTTTTTCCACTGTAGTCACACAGGAAATGTAGTTGAGATATACGGCAGCACTGATTGGACATGATTAGGTTTCTCATTTGCAGCTCTGCCTCCTCACTGTGTAGCTGGCACCAAACAATGCTTGTGTGGTAGTTTGGACCTGACCCAACAATGCTTTCATGTATGTTTCATGTGGCCCAGGGACGGTTATCAAACATGCATCAGACAATTACTCTGTCTTCATCTGCACACATCTGGTTAAAGGATTTCGTAACCATGGAGCAATGTTCAGAGTAAAGGCAGAGATGGAGATAGACATGATAACATTTGAAAGCTCCTGAAGAGGCGCAGAAATTTAATATTAAAAAGCCAGAGTATGTGCTGTGGAAATACTATCTAATCCATGAAGAAAAGCATCATTGCAGCCAGTTGTGACAACTAGCCTTTAAGGCAGCATTAAGGTAAACCAGGGATTTATAAATCCAGATGGTATGATTTTCAATACTGTCAAATACAAATGCTGCTCTTCCAGTCGATGTTTTAAAATCTGATATACACTACTGGTCAAAAGTTTTAGAACACACCAACTTTTCCAGAATTTAATTGAAAAAGATGCAGTTTAATGTCTCAGTGTACTCTGAAATTAATGCACATTTGCAACATTTAAAATTCTTTGAGCATGATAGTGTTTTGAAAGTAAAAAAAAAGATTCAAAATCACATTTTATGTTGGACTAAAGGACTAAAAAAAGATATAAAATTACCAAATAAAGACACAAAATGACAAAACAAGACACCAAAAGACACAAAATGACTTAAAAAAGACACAAAATGACCAAAGAAGACACAAAAAGACACAAAATGACTTACAAAGACATGAAAAGAATTCAAAAATGGACAGAATAGCCCGAGACTCCATAGAGTTAAGTTGTTAACCCATTTCTTGTTCCCTTACCTTTGTACCCTTTCAAGCTGTTCATTTGAGTTGAACTGCTGGAATTTCAATAAAAAAATTGGGGTGTTCTATAACTTTTGACCGGTAGTGTATAGTTAAGCCTGAAATTATTCATACCCCTGTCAATTTTAAGGAGTTTTTGAATTTTCCGAATTTATACAGTCGCTCTTCACCCAACAAATAGGATAGGTAGATAATGGAGGAATGTATACAGCCCCACACAATTTAATTTGAATGTGTAGAGCAAAGTTTGAGCCACTAAAAGTCAATCTGTAGGTGTATAAATAGACAGCTGAGCTAAAAAAAAGTGGTGACTTGCAGAGAGGGATGTGCCAGATCCTATCGTTCACGACAATACCAGTATATTATAGTATATTAAAAAAAATGCATATTATGATATTGGCAACATTCCTACTTCTTGCCATAGTGGCGTAAGAGTTTCCCATTAATGACCTAGACCAGTGATCATCAACTGGCGGCCTGCGGGCCGAATCCGGCCTGCCGAACTGTCCAATCTGGCCCGTGACTGGATTCAAAAATTGTAAATCAAGGAGAAAATATCATGTGGTCCACACTATTAAAGACACTGAAAACAGCAACGACAACTGAGACTCTTAACTATCAGTAATCACCACCATATATGACTCTATTTAATGAGGACAAACTCGCTGCACTGTTTAAGTTAACATTTATTGTTTCACACAGTACTTGTTTTTGTTTGGAGTTTTTTTTAACGTAACTTTTCCTCATGCCATTACGCAACATGTTTTTTTTTATTTCAAAGTCTCAACAACAAGCTTCAGACTAGACTTCTCAGTACAGAAAAAAAAGGAAAACCAACTGGCATAACTTAAAATAGCATGGCATCAGAACAGAACAGCTCACAAATAACGATTGCACATCAAATAAAACATGACTCATAAAGGCTAAAAATGCCTTCAGTTTAGTAATCACATGAAAAAATATGAACAATAAATAAAAATTTTCATTTTATTTGAGGGTCCGGCCCCCAATGTGACTGTCCAGTAAAATTCTGGGCCTCCGACAAATGTAGTTGGTGACACCTGACCTCGACTGTGGCGGCCCACCAGAGTCTCATGTGCTGCACTAACGTCACATTTCAAGCTACTGAAAGTATATTTACACTAATATACGTATATATGCGTTGTGTTGTTATTGCTCAGCAGTGTCTGTCACCAGTCAGTCAGTCAAAACCCCGACCTCCACCTCTCAAAACAATTCCAGCATGATTAGTCTAGACGGATTTCAGAATAAAGGCCTCCTATAAGAAGTGAGGAGCATTTATGGGTACAAGTCGGGAACCAGCCTATCTTACATATCTCAAGGGTGCTGAGTCCAAAACAAATGGTTCCCAAGCGAAATTTTGAGTTTTTGACCTTCTAATTTGTATCAAATGGCCACCAAATTGCCCATCTTGCACAGTCATTGGACCATTTCCCCTTAGTTTTTTTGTAAGTAGGCAATCAAAGATGAGGAAATTAAGTTTCTAGATCTATAGTCTAGAGTCAGAGCAAGGATATAGTGGAGGCTCAGTGTCTTTTTTATGCATATATATATATATATATATATATATATATATATATATATATATATAAAAAAGACATTATCTGTTAAATCAGGAAGGTATGATGGTATGAATATAGCTAAGCTTCGAACTATTGGGTACAGCCCATAAAGACAGACCTCAGGATGGATAATTTTGGATTTAGTTCATGTATAATAGTATTAGGACAAGTTATTATTTTTAACATTCCACCTCCCCACTGAGCAGTAGCAGACGTTTGGATTGACATGTGAACTCCGTTCCTCTTGTCAGGGTCATGTCTCAGAATGATCCTGGGGCAGGACTAATCAATAAAGACAATAATATTGTATGTTTTTCTTTCCAGCTCCCATGACTGTGGGAACAGTTTGTGAGAAGAGAATGCAATTAGATTAAGATTCCCTTTTTAGTCCCACAATGGGGGAAATTCAACCTCTGCATATTACCCATCTCATTTACACACCAGTGAACACACCATGCTTAGGAGCAGTGGGCAGCACATTCATTCAATTCATAATATTGGCTGCCATATCTGTAATCTATAAGTTTCTCACCTTTTTAAAGGAACACTCCACAGTTTTTTCATATTTAAACATGTTATTCGGTCAAGTAAGACGAGTTGATACAGACCTCTTGCGTCTCAATGCGTGCACTCAATCGCCCTGGCGCGCGGCGCCACTTGGCTAGCACTTAGCTTAGCCCAGTTCATTCATTAGGATCCAAACAGATGGACAGTTAGAAGCGACCAAACTCCTCCACGTTTTCCCTATTTAAATACAGCTACACGAGTAGTTAAACGACCAAGTATGGCGACTGGAGCACTTCGACTCGGCGCAGTAATATCATCACTCCTGAAAAATCTTCTCCCCTCAGGAGTGATGATATTACTGCGCCGAGTCGAAGTGCTCCCAAGTGCTATTCCGCCATACATTATAGTTCTCCTTTTTATCCGCTTAGAAAAGCGCCACGTTTTATTTTGTGTCGCCATACTTGGTCGTTTAACTACTCGTGTAGCTGTATTTAAATAGGGAAAACGTGGAGGAGTTTCTAACTGTCCATCTGTTTGGATCCTAATGAATGAACTGGGCTAAGCTAAGTGCTAGCCAAGTGGCGCCGCGCACCAGGGCAATTGAGTGCACGCATTGAGACGCAAGAGGTCTGTATCAACTCGTCTTACTTGACCGAAAAACATGTTTTAATATGAAAAAAAGGTGGAGTGTTCCTTTAAAACCGGTATCAGCCTCAAAACTCCCATATTGGTCAGGCCCTAATGCCTATTGATGAAGTAAAGCTGTGCATCTCATCACGTCAGACTTAATTTCGATAAATGTAAAGCCTGTCAGCAAGCTTTTCAACTTGTCAACAAAAATCTGTTTACAAAGAAGCCTTCAGTACAGAGAGCACACAGTCTCCACCAAAAACTTAAAGAAACCTTTATCTCCTTATGAGCTCTAACTGTCTGGTGTAACGCACATCATATGAGATATTTGAATAGGTCAGACACAGTGTCTCCATCTGCAAGGATGCATCCAGTTTGACACATGGAATATATTGAACAGAGAACATCCTCAAAGTCAAAATTGGTATTTGCCACAAAACTGCATCAGTCAAGCTCTTCTTGACAGCAGTTTGGAAACGGCCACTGGTTTCACACAACATTGTGGTTTCACAATGAACAGTTAGTTATACCGTTACAATTTTTTTTTTCAAAATACCGTCCAGCATCAAGCAAAGTAAGCAAAAGTCTCCCAGACGCAGGGAGACATACAGTCGAGGTCAAAATTGATTTCTCCATGGAAATGACCATTAACAACAAGTGTTTGGTATTTTTGGAAAACAATACACTACAGAGAAAATGTTCACTAAGTTTGATAAGGATTTTTTATTGATTTTTATGTGCGTACAGTCTTAAGCTGAATGCCTAAGATATTATATATATATGTATATATATGTGTATATATATATATATGTGTGTATATATGTATATATATGTATGTATGTATATATGTATGTATATATATATATATATATATGTGTGTGTATATATGTATGTATATATATATATATATATGTATATATATGTGTGTATATATGTATGTATATATGTATATATGTATGTATATATATATATATGTATATATATATATATGTATGTATATATATATATGTATGTATATATGTATATATGTATGTATATATGTATAAAAATACACACACACAAGGTTTTTCTCTGCTCAGAGGCCTTCTACAATCCATCAAAAAAACACCAAACCAAGTTGCCATCCTTTCTAAATTAAATCATTGCTACAGGATTTAAAAAGAATTTTTGATTTTTTGAGTTGAAACCAAGAAAGGCAAAAATGTGGCGTGCAAAATTATTAGCCCGCTGGCCATTAAAAGTCAATAATGTGCCCTTTCTGAGCCACAACTGACAACAACCTCTTAGAATAGTTCATCACTAGGTTGGCACAGGTCTCCTGAGGGATTTTGGCCCATTCTTCCATTGCAAATTGTTCCAGCTGGTCCAGATTGTGTGGTTTCCGAGCATAGACATTCACTTTGAGAACCCGCCACAGATTCTCAACAGGATCGAGGTCTGTTTTGGGTCATTGTCTTGTTGGAAGACCCAGCAACGACCTAAGGATAGACTACGAGCAGACTTCTGCATATTATCCCTCAAAATGTCAACATCATTTTCTTTTTTCATGATGCCATGCAGCCGAACAAGGCTCCCTGTGCCTGAGGCTGCAAAACAGCCCCACAGCATGATGCTCCACCACCATGTTTAACTGTGGGAACTGTGTTCTTAGGGTGGAGGGCCTCTCCCTTTCTTCACCAAACATCAGCAACATCCATGTGCCCAAACAGTTCCAGTTTAGTCTCATCAGACCAAAGCACAGACTTCCAAAACTCTTCTTTACCTTTCAAATGTTCACGGGCAAACCTCAGTCCGGCTTGGATGTGCCGTTTTTTCAGTAAAGGGGTTCTTCTTGGATGATGGCCCTGATAGTCTAGACGGATTTCAGAAAAAAGGCCTTCTATAAGAAGTGAGGAGCATTTATGGGTACAAGTCGGGAACCGGCCTACCTTACAGATCTCAAGGGTGCTGAGTCCAAAAAAAATGGTTCCCAAGCGAAATTGTGAGTTTTTGACCTTCTAATTTGTATCAAATGGCCACCAAATTGCCCATCTTGCACAGTCGTTGGACCATTTCCCCTTATTTTTTTTTATATGTAGGCAATCAAAGATGAGGAAATTAAGTTTCTGGATCTATAGTCTAGGGTCAGAGCAAGGATATAGTGGAGGCTCAGTGTCTTTTTTATGTATGTATATATGCAAAATACCAACTGGAACATTTAAAAGTGATATTGATTGAATATTTACGTCGGCCTTAAAAAATGACAGATAATGCTTAATTTCACCTTAAAAGTTGGTATTTTGCATATATATATATATATATATATACATAAAAAAGGCACCGAGCCTCCACTATATCCTTGCTCTGACCCTAGACTATAGATCCAGAAACTTAATTTCCTCATCTTTGATTGCCTACTTACAAAACCATTTTTTTTTTGATTCAGCACCCTTGAAATAAGTGAAGTAAGCCAGTTCCCGACTTGTACCCATAAGTGCTCCTCACTTTCACTTTTTGGACAATTCCGTCTAGACGAATGAATCGAAATGAATCCTATGAAGCCCACCACCACGATGGAGAGCCCTCTCAACTGTGCTCCTTGACACATCAACTCCAGAAGAGGCCAGGTCTGCAACAATCCTCTTCACAGTTGTCGGGGGTTCTTGCTGACATCTCTGACTAGTTTCCTCTCAAGAGATCTTGATATTTTTCTCTTACGTCCAGGGGCGTCTCTAGGATTTTGACACATCCGGGGCTCAGCCCTTCTAGAGTCTAGAAGAAGCACAAGCTTAAGTATTTTTAGGTACACAATTCTCACACACTACAATTGCATTTACAGACAGATGCTAATAATAAAAGATCGTTTTTTCCCATGTACTATCAACTAGCTGCTAGCTAGCTAACGTTAGCTACTTCCCTCTAGTAGTTCCAGCTGCAACACTCTTTTCGAAATTATACAGTTTTACATAATTTTTTTATTATTATACTATTTATTATATCCTGAACAGCTTGCTGTTGTCAAGCTGCCTGTTAAGTGCGCCTGCTGCTTGACATCGCTGTTTTAGGTGAATGACGTCACGTGTGACCTGGACGTGTTAACCACTTGTGCGCCAAAGCCAAAGTAGTGGCTTTTTAAAAAACAAAATAATTAATTGTTACTCAAACCTGTCCCAAAACACTGTTTTATCGAAGCATCAACATAAGATAACCGTATTTTGAGGGTGTGAATTAAAAAAAAAAATGTTTGTTTTTTTTTGGGGAAAATTAATATTCGAGGCTAATTAAAAAGCCTAGGGACGCAACTGCTTACGTCCACGCCCAAGTTGGTTTGTCACAGAGTTTGTGTTCTTGTACTTTGCAATGATGCAACGGACAGTGAAGTGTTTTGAGATGGTAGTATAGCCTTGCTCCTTACCGTAGGCCTCCACTATTGTTTTTCTGAGGTCAAGGCTAAGTTCTTTTGTCTTAGGCATGGTGGCTGAAGCAATCCCCCCTCAATGATGTGTTCAAGTGCCCTGTTCCTTGCACTCCTTTTATGCTGATTGAATGTTCAGGTGTTGTTAATTAGCCAATTGACTGCACAGGTGTTGTTTGAAAGCTGATTGGTTCATTAGGTGTGTTTTTGAAAGCAGTAACTCACATTTTAATGACCATTTCATCAAGGGGGCTAATATTTTTCACCACCCCATTTTTTTTTAACTATAGTTGATATAAAGCAAGCCTAAAATATTATTTTTATATTCCAAAATGTACCAAAAGCTACTTAAAGCACTGGTGAATGTTTGATAATATCAAGTTTTATTAATGCTGCAAATATTAGGAAGTATTTGAGGAAAATGTTCCATTATTCCAGGGGGGATAATAATGTTGACCTCGACTGTAGGTTTGCTTTAGAAAGCAGTGACAGCGCTCGGTGAAATTATTTCAGTCCGTGTACTTTTCAACACATTTTAATAAGACTGCGATAATAATGATAATTTTGTCAATGTGTATCATTTTCATATAGTTTCATCTCTACTACTCTCTACACCTTCAACGTTACCAGAGTGAAAATGTGTTTGTGTATCCGTCCTGTGATTCAGATCCCTTCCAAATTGAACAGGTGCTTCTTAGCCACATGCTATATCCTTCCATTAGGTTCCATGAAAATCTGCAAAAAATCTGGATAAAAGCAGGACAAAACATGACCTTCTAATAACGAAGGAATACGAATTAAATTGTGACCATAAAATTTAATTTTGTATCAAATATGAGCATGTCGTGACAGCCGAGCTGTGGCTATTTAATAATGGGTACAGACTGGAGGACAGCAGACTTGCTTGATTAGTTATTTGGTCAGAGCGTGTAATGTGTGTGAGCGCTTCAGGGAGCATGCTCTATTTCTTTCCACTCTTCATTCCACCATGTCTCTGCGTTATGTCCATGCATGTTATGACCCTCATATTGTCTGAATCATCATTCTTTACTGCTGTTCCTGTATGAGAACGATCATGTGATACTTGTTGAGACTGTCTGTGTTTGTGTGTTTCAGCTGAAGGAGATGTTCCCAGGCTTCCGCCTCTCGCTGCCTCCTAAGCGCTGGTTCAAAGACAACTATGACAGCGACTTCCTGGAAGACAGACAGCTGGGACTACAGGCCTTTTTACAAAACTTGGTTGCACACATGGATATTGCCAACTGGTATGTGACATTATTCTGCACAGATTATTGTGTGTTTAAATTAACCCTCTATGGCAGTAGTTCTCAACCTTTTTGAGTCACGACCCCCAATTTAACATGCATGTTGTTCGCGACCCCTGCTCACTGAACACAATCTCACGTGCACAGTTCAGATCACCAAAAAAAGAAACAAAATGACCAAAAAAGACACAAAATGACCCCAAAAAGAAACAAAATTACCAAAAAATGACCAAAAAAGATACAAAATGACCAAAAAAAGACACAAATTGACCACAAAATGATCAAAAAAAGACACAAAATTACCAAAAAAAGACATGAAGTGACCAAAAAGACTAAAAAGACACAGTGGAGACAGAGCTGACTTCCAAAATGATTTGGCGACCCCCAGAAATCATCTCGCGACCCCAATTAGGGTCCCGACCCCAAGGTTGAGAACAGCTGCTCTATGGTACAGTGTGGCCCTCAGGCAACATACCCATTTTTGGCCTGTTAAATTTCTACAATGCATGTTTTTGAGTGATGTGATACTTTAAAAAAAGAGGAAAGACCATAGGGAACCACTAGCAATGCTTTAACTAGTCACATGACCCCCAGGATTGAAATCCTATTTTGCAGACTTTTCCAAAGGAAACAGCTTCGCCATTTTGCACTACAAAAAAACACTCAAAATTTAAAATGTTGTGTATTGTTCCCTGTTGAAGCTACTGAATCTTTTAACCATGTTTATTAAATAAATGATGTTAAAATTAGTTTTAAAAACTTTATTTTTCACTTGTGCACAGTTATGGTGCAATGTTGCCTACGGGCAACAAATCAAAACTTCCAAAAAAAAAATATATATATATAAAATTTCTTGATTATGTTTATTTAGTCTATTTTAAGACAAAAAAACAACACTCCAAACTTTTTTCCCCCCACTCCAAACTTTTGGCATCATAGTGCGTACCATAGAGGGTTAAGTGATTTAGCTGTTTTTGTAAACTGCTTTAAAAACTGATCACATGATGATCTATGATGACTCCTTTTGGCTCAGTAACAGCATGTATTCTGTTACAAAACAAAGCCGTGCACACACACAATTCATGTCACTCCATTTGTTCTTTGACAGCCTTCCAGTGAGAGAGTTTCTGTGTCTGGATGACCCACCTGGGCCTTTTGATAGTCTGGAGGAGAGCAGAGTAAGTCTGAATATACATATGAATGTATGTGTGTTTGTGCCTCTATCATGTCACTTCAAGTCCTTCTAAAGAGCATCTTGTCATTTTAGGAAGTTTGGTCCATAACAGGAAATATAGAACACTTTGTCAAGTATCTAGATAGATTACTTTATTCATCCCCGAAGGGAAATTCGGTTGTCACAGCAGTCCGGTATTCAAGTACAATAAAATACAATAGAATAAATACTGAGGTAGTATAAATAAAAACAACAATAGAAAAAAAAAAAAAAACACAGAATAGAACAAGGACACTTAAGAAGTTAAAAAAGAACATCAGTTGGTAGGATGACAAGATGAAGGTAATTAAACTGGTGACATGATTGCAACAATGCTATGGTGACTAGACGGTATATAATAATAATAATAATAATAGTATAGTCTATCAAATATATAATATAATATGTAATAATAAATAATAAACAATATAAAAATAAAATGAAAAATATAAATAAAGTAATTATAAGTCAAATAATATGATATATAATATATAATAATATAATAATAATAATAAATAAGGCCGGTATAATAATAATAGTAGTATATTATATCTAAAGTTCAAAGATAAAATTCCCCGTAGGAGTGAATGAGAGCGTGATTGTCTGTCTCTATGTGTCAGCCCTGTGATAGTCTGGACCTGTCCAGGGTCTACCCGCCTCTCCCCAATATCAGCTGGGATCGGCTCCCCCCGCAACCCGAGTGTGGATAATCGGTTAAGGATAATGAACGAATGGTTGTGTGTCCAATCCCACTTTCCACTCTCAGCAAATATTTTCTGTTCCTCTGTCGCTGCCTCCCTGCAGGCATTCTGTGAAACTCTGGAGGAGAGCAACTATCGTCTCCAGAAGGAGCTGCTAGAGAAGCAGAAGGAAATCTCCTCCCTGAAGAGGAGGCTGGAGGAGAAAGAGCAAGCCATCCTGCTGCTGGAGAAGCATATCAAGTCAGTAGACATGCACAAAAACCCACTAATGCATAATATGGGACCAAGGGTTGAACACACATTTTATACATTTGAGAGATAGACAAATAGTCAGGCGGCTTAGCTAAATAAAGGGGACACGCTGGACAAAAGCACCAAATTTTTTCCACGTGCTCTCTATCGCCATAGGTTTCAATTTTTGGTAGGAGCCACTTCATCAAGATGGCCGATCCGAGATGGCACCCATATAAAGTCTATGAGAACCAATACATCTTCCAAGCCATTCAGAAGGTCAATCTTGGTGTCAAAATCTACATTTTCTGGGTCAAGGAATCATTTAAAGCTGTTGAGAATATCACTAGATGATTATTTGATCAAATAGAAATGTTCATTTTCACCCAGACTGGTAGGCAACTCGCTTCAAGTGCTGCAGCAGAGAATCCTGAGCTGAAAATGTTTGGAATCTAATAATTATGTAAATACATGGCCAAAATGAACATTTCTATTTGATCATCTAGTGATATTCTCAGTAGCTTTAAATGATTCTTTGACCCAGAAAATGTATATTTTGACACTAAGATTGACCTTCTAAGTGGCTTAGAAGATATACTGG
Organism: Centropristis striata; assembly: GCF_030273125.1. NCBI lineage: Eukaryota > Metazoa > Chordata > Actinopteri > Perciformes > Serranidae > Centropristis > Centropristis striata. Next base: position 29,111,044 of record NC_081539.1, on the reverse strand, counting down.
TTCTCATAGATTTTATATGGCTGCCATCTCCGATCTGCAATCTTGATGAAGTGACTCCTATCAAAAATTGAAACCTATAGTGATAGAGAGCATGTGGAAAAAATTTGGTGCTTTTGTCCGACGTGTCCCCTTTCTTCCCAAATCTGGTCCTAAGCCGCCGGACTAAAAGGCAAAATACAAATTATATACACAGGCAGGTCACATCTGGACATCATGTGCTGCATCTTATGCCGAGAACTAGTAATTGAGGTCCACATACAAGTTCAAAAATAGCTTAAACTGCAGCAGTTGCATCAATAAGAATAAGAACCACCTGTTTGTGTGTGTCTGTCTGTCCCAGTGGCGAGAGTGTGAGCCCAGAGTTTCTGTGTGGTCTGTCAGCTCAGGGAAGTGAGAGCAGTGCAGATGCAGATGTGGAGTCGTCTGCTGCAGAGGCTGATCAGGATGTGACTGACGACACTGGGTAAAAGACACAGACACACACCACACAGCAGAGAATAAGACGCGCCAACAAACGCCACAAATACACTGTAAAACCCAATGTTGCTTGTTTGTTATTGTAACAAAATTTTCCTTTTTAATACAACAAGATTTGTGCAAAAAGTCATTTTAACCTAAAATATTGAGTCAAATAGCAAGAATCATTTGAGGTAACTCCTTTTCCCTTGTTGTCTTGACATAAAATTATTTCGCAGCATTGACACTCAAATATTTAAGTTGAAACAATAAGTTGGGTTTTACAGTGTACAGGGAACAAATACAAGTCACGCAGCCACATTTTATCAAAAAAGTTTAAAAAAAACGTAACTTTCTGAAGTAAGTAAATCTCACATCCAGTCAAAATTTGTCTCTATTTTACACAGAACAAATTAGTCTGGATACGTCTTTTGCATTTGGTTTTCAAACAAAAAGCCCAAAAGAACGTTTTTTACTCGCACTGGTTCTGTTATTAGTCATGACCCTGCTGCTGTTATTAGTCATGGCCCTGCTGCTGTAATTGTTCGGTCTCCCAAAGTGTTTTGGCACTTTATCACAAACAGATGTCTTCTAATCTGAGATTACTTTAGATTTACCCCTCAGGCTCTAGGCTGCAAAAAGTACCTCCTCACATTTTAAAAATAAACACGAATCTAATCACATTTCCTTTAATTCATCACTCCTCACCAGCTGTCTTCCTCCTTTTTTTGCACTGCATTGATGTTTCGTTTTTAGTCCTTCTCAGAAAATAATTCTAGTTTCTACTAGGGGTCATCCTAAATAATGGACTCTGCAACAATTCAATCTCACGAGACTGATTGGACTGCCAATCTCACAGTCCAATCAAGGCAGTGGTGGAAAATGTTTTGCAACGAAGGAAAACATTCTAATGTAACATTTTAAAATGGAAGCCTTTTGGAAAACTTGCATAAAACACAATTTTTCTTCTAATTTCAGATTGCTTATAAATTAAACCGTGCATAATCAGAGACTCATTTTACTTCACGTAGACAGTGGAAACCCTCAGGATGTCCCTCAGCTGACTGCAAGACATTCTGATATATATATTTTCAAAATAAAATCCTTTTGAAATCTCACATAATACCAGGCGGCAATCTCCGTGTCTGAGCATGGAGGCCAACCAGGAAGTGCATAAAGCCTGCAATTCACCGAAAATTCCAGTAGGGGGTGCTAAGTTTGGCTGCAAAAAAAATCTGCCCATTCATTTCAGTGCAAAATTTGAAAACTTCTCACTTGATTTATTACCTCAGAAAAAATTTTCAGGACAACATTATGGTCTCAATCGCTAGTAAAAAATCATCTTCAAGATAATTTGATGTCAATAGTTCTAATAATGGCCCCATTTAGAAGAAAATAGAAGATAAAGAATCGTATGATTTGGGGCGGGGCTACCTTTGATTGACAGGTCACTGACGAGGCGAGCCGTCACCAGGAGAGAAGCAGAACAATGCGTATCCACGGCAACGTGTCAATAAAGTTATATATAACGTTATATAGATAGAAAAGAGGACGTTTACCGATTTGGTCTCATAACTTTGACCCTTGTAAATTTTCAAAATCAACATTCGGGCCCTTATTCAGACAAAAAGTGGGACTTTTGTATAATGCATAATGTAAATGAAAGGTCGATCATTGAATAAACAGGTCATTTTCGTTATCCATGTTTTGATTTCCAAACGGATTTGGATTGAACGGAAGATATACGGATTATTTTCATAGTCACACCTGCCTGTTTGCTTTTTAATATTTTCCTTCCCTTCTTGTGTTTTTTTGCCCTCACATTTCACAGCAGCGCTGCCCCAATCTGAAAAAAGAGCCCATAACATGTGAGGTACTTCATATACCAGCTCAGCAGGCTAACACCATGGCATACTGTCTTTTCAAATTCCTCTTCTCAGTAACATGCATCACACTGTTAACAACTGTATAATAGAGGTGTCGTGTGTTGTGGTCTCAGGATGTTAAAGCATAGGTTCCTATTATTTCCAATGGTCTTAATACAATGCACATATGCTATATGTGACATGTGAATGTTGTATTAAGATTTAGTTGGAAAAAATCCAAACCTATCTTTTATGTGCTTGCACTCAGGATGTTTATCAAAGTTGGGGTCAGTTCACTTTCAGTGCACCTAATTCAATGAAAGTTCACAAAGTTAATCTCCTTCAAAGGAACTTTGTTTTTTTTTTAACCTGGACACTATTTTACCATGTTCTTGTTTCTAAGTGGGTGAAGGGTTAAAACTAGAATAACAAGTTTTGGTCTAAATTGATCCAGTATTGCGCGAAGTTATAAGCTGCAATGTAATTCTCCAGTGTACCAAGGTTATAATAGTTTTGGATTTTTCATTAGTTTTAGTTTTAATTTCATTGACAATTTTTGTTTTCAAATTCAGTTAGTTTTAATTAGTTTTTAGAGTGTTTGCTAGTTTTAATTAGTTTCTATTTTCCGGAAAATGCTTAGTTTTAGTTTAGTTTTTAGTAGTTTTAGTGTTAGTTTTAGTTGTTTTGTAATGGGGTATTTGCTGGGTGCAAGATTCAATAAGGTTACAATAAATGTTTCCTTTATTTCCTTTGTCTTATCAATCTCAGTCCCAATAAGTGTATTAAATCATAAAACCAGAAAGATGAAATAGGTTTCATATCAACCAAAAAGGTTTACGTATGAAAAAAGTTGACAAAGACGAAAACTAAGGACATTTTCACTATAATTTTAGTTAGTTTTAGTTAGTTTTGTAGCCACAAAACACAGTTTCAGTTAGTTCTCGTTTTAAAAAAAAGGTTTTTATTTTTATTTTGGTTAACTAAAATGTTTTTTCAGTTCTAGTTTTCGTTATTTCGTTAGTTTTCATTAACTATAATAACCTTGCAGTGTACCGTATGTCCAATAAAAGTGCTTGTTTTTGCTACTGACAGGCTCAGATTGTTGTCTGATATAGAAAGTTCATTTATAGAAAGAACACAGCAGAGAAAAACGGCAGAGAGCAACCATGTTAACCACTGAAATTCAGATTGGGTAGAAGAAAAAAATGATCCTACTTATCATTGTTTTTATACTTTTTAAAGCATTTTTGTAAGTTATGGTGCAATTTAGACTAAAATAGAGAAACAAAGCAGGGTGTGCATTAGATTGTGATTGACAAGTCGCAAACTCAACGACCTGTCAATCATTATAGTGGCATAGCACTGTGGACATTTAAATAGCCTTGTGTTTGGTTATGGGTATTGTTTGTGATTTTGTCTTAGAACATTGATACTTTTACAGTTTGTTTTCAGTTCATGAAAGTTATTATTGAAACATTATGGTTGCAGAAGAATGTCATATTCAGCATTTGTTTGTACTAAATGCACTCCAAGGAGTCAGCTGTTCTTTCTGCTTCCAAAAAAACCAAGATGGCTCCTGCCAAAAGGCCAACTTGAGGCTTTAAAATAACAGTCCACAAAACAATGAGTGCAGTCTGAATTACAATGTCCACTTCTTTTATACAATCTATGGCTTTATTTCTCTGTAGGGTCCTTACCATAATGTTGTCAGACACTTAATATATCATAACAATCTGAGCCTGAGCCACTGGAACAAGAACTTTTAGTGGACGTTGATGAGTGGTTTAGGATTGCATTGCTGCCTGTTTTACAGCTACGGTATTCTCCCATAATAGTGGATCAACTTCAAAAACTGTTAGTAGTAATATAGTAATATTAGTCACTTAGAAATAAAACTATGGGGAAAAGGTCCTGCTTAAGAAATACCAAAGTTTCCCTTTAAACTATAGTGGCTAAATGGAAATAAACCTTTAAAAAAGGGTGTTTTAACTCCGTAGGCTGGAGTGTAGAACCTGATAATGTAATAAATTCCCGATAATGTAATAACCCAGGTTTTATTACATTTTCAATGGACTCAAGTGCAGATTTTTATTACATTATTGGGAATTTATTACATTATCAGGTTCTACATGGAGAGTTCTATATGCTATTAATAAGAAATGGTTGGAGGCTTCAAAATAAATTAAAGTATAGAGTATTGGTTCCACTTTTTGAATTTATTGTCCTGAAAACGACCTGTCCCCATCAATTCTGTGTATTCATTGTTCTGTTGTGTGCTCTGTAAACCTTTGCCTGCTCCCCTGCATCAGATGTGACTAACATGTGCTGTCAGCACCTCTTCTTCACAGTGATGTGTGCTCACTATGTATGTGGGCATAGTAGGTTGTTGGAATTTAGGTTTTTCCTCTTTACTCCACATCTGGTGTCTTGACACCCAGGAAATCCATTCATTAAAATCAGTCAAACTACTGTGACAAAATAATCCCAAGCACTGAATCTTTTTTAAAAAAGATTGTCTGGTAGTAATTTACAATTAAATATATGGATTTGGATCTCAGCTAGTCACAAATTGTATGGATTCCTGGCACCTTAAAGTAAACTTTAATATCTGTCGTGCAGTTTGGGATGGAGAGAGTCAGAGGTAAAACCTGTCTTCCTGCTGTGTTTCCAGTGGACCTGTAACTGTAACCTGCTGGTGTTCTGTTATTAATAACATGTCCCTACAGTCTGTGTCTCCTTCCATGAGGATGCATCACAAGTTGGGCTATCTTAGCATCTCTCCTCTGCTGTGCAGTTCCTCTTGGATCCTGTCCTTCTTATTTCTTAGTTTCTTTTGTTCAGACAAGATAAGTAGGAGATGTTTTTACCTGACATGTTTCGACTGACAACTTCAGTCTTCTTCAGAGGTGTCAGCTGATCGCTGTGACGTGTCTTTTTGTGGAGTTCCTCATAGGGCGTGGTCAACCTGACAACTGGCAGGTCTTTCAGGTTGACCACGCCCCCCGCCGCAATACAAAAGGACCGTAAATGCAACGTAATATACGAAATACCGTGCAAATAATGCAAACACACATACATCGGGAAAACGGGAAGGAGCTTCAACATAAGAAAAAATGAACACCAGAAAGAGTGTGAAAAAGTAACAGCAGGACGACTCACAAGAACAGAAAAACACAAAGCAGAACAGGAACACCTCAAATCAGCAATATCGGACCAATGCAAGCGACAGAATTACATCATGGACTGGGACAACACAAAGATCATCACATCAGAAAGCAATAAACACAAAAGATTCATCAAGGAGGCAATAGAGATCAGAAGACGGGGGAATACAACCATAAACCGGGATGAAGGAACATACATGCTCTCACACACCTGGGACGCTCTACTGCAAGGACCGGCGGGCGGTGGGGGGCGTGGTCAACCTGACAGACCTGCCAGTTGTCATGGTGACCACGCCCTATGAGGAACTCCACAAAAAGACACGTCACAGCGATCAGCTGACACCTCTGAAGAAGACTGAAGTTGTCAGTCGAAACATGTCAGGTAAAAACATCTCCTACTTACCTTGTCTGAACAAAAGAAACTAACAAATAATATTCAGAAGCAGACAAAATGAAATTGCTGTGGATCCTGTCCTTCTGTCTGGCTTTGTGTTGTCTGAGGTGTTCTGCTCGCACGTTATTTCATTTAATTGACTCGGATGATGAAAGTGTTTTTTCTCTCTCTAGCGGCAGATGTGAGGTCCAACCAGTGCGATCCTCCGCCTGCTGGTGTGGGCCGGCACTCAGCACCTCTCCTCCAGTCATCCAGGTCACTCAGCTTTACCACAAGAATCTGGAAAAATAACAATGCAACTGGTCCTCCACCATTTCCCCCCTTTTTTTACTCCTCTCCTATGAGACCACTAAAACTTCTATATGTTTGAGTGCTATTCCATAAGCTTTGTTTATTTTTTCTGCCTTCTCAATTTCCTTACCATTCCCTCTTCCCAACACTACGCCCCTCCCCCCTGCAGAAAGTAGCCGCTGTTTCACCTTCCAGTCTCGGAGGTGGATCTGAAGCAATCTTTATCTCAAAGATCTGTGTTTAAGTTGAAAGTGAACCGTGCAGACTGTTCCACTTGTACAACCCTGACTCCAAAAAAGTTTGAAAAACATAAACACAGAATGCAATCATTTGCAAATCCTTCACTATCTATGCTCAATTGAATACAGTACACAGACAAAATATTGTATCTTATTATCAACATGGTCTCACAGAAATCCGTGAAATAGCCACGGATTTCCTTAACTCAAAATCCGTGGAATAGCCACGGAATCACTCAAATTTCTGTGAAACTGACACGGATTCCGATACAATGCAAATTAATGATTAATGTCATATTTTTCTGGCGAGATCTTCACCACAAAGTGATTATGTACATTCACTGAGTGAATATTTAGAAAATAAAACATATTTCTCGCTAGAAATGTGATCAAAATCCATTTTTATGCAGAAACTAAGTCAAAATATTGATTTTTTTTCACTAAAAATGAGAGAACTGTCCGCCATGTTTTTTGTTCTGACCGCCGGGACCTTGAAAGTCACGTGACTTGGAACAAACCAATAGGAACAAATATTAACTTGCATTGTAGCGAAATCCGTGTCAGTTTCACGGAAATTTGAGTGATTCCGTGGCTATTCCACGGATTTTGAGTTAAGCGAATCCGTGGCTATTCCACGGATTCCTGTGAGACCAGGTTCCTTATTATCTTATGGGATATTTTATCTGGCTCATACAGAAGACTTCATTCTAAAGACACTGTGCAAGAAACCAACTCTAAGGACTATATCTGGAATAACATGGCTGCACTTATTGAAACCTCAGACTGAGTGGATCTGTCTAAAACTGTGAGGATTTCCCAGGAACTGTGGCCGCCAGATTGGATCCTGCGGTCATAAAAAAAGCCAAAGTCTGGCTTCTTGACCAAAAGAAAAAGATAACTTGAAGACATTCACAATTATGACAATCTACATGAAACCCTGAAGCATCACCTCATCACTTTCTGCAGACATGCTTTGCCTTATGGCCCTCCTCTCAAACCAGAGAAACAACACCCTCATGTGGCTGTAGAGAAACCATGATGGATGGATGAAAAGTCTCAGGATACACACTGGTAACCAGGTGGGTATCACAGGACTGATGACTCTCTGTTTGCAGGTACTTCCACATCATTGCTTTGTAATGACAATGACTCACTGAAGCTGTAGACGGATTATTTTCACTTTCAGTCAAGCTCAATTTGCATCTAAAAGCCTGGCTTCCCTCGTGCTTTAACCCTTTGATGCACAACATGGGTCTAAAGTGACCCGACAGAGTTTTTATGTTCTATATCTTTGCAATAAATTATTTTCCTCATTCAGTTTTCCAGGTTTTCCTCAATTAGTTTGTTTTTGATCATCATACATCCTAATTTTATGTTTTCCTATTCATTTTTTAATAAAATCCCTTTTTGTGTCACTACGCTTCTAATGCACAACATGAGTAAAAAATGACTCATATCCATTATTTAGCTAAGTAGCTTGCTAAGCTAACTACTTAGCTAACTTCTGGGCTAAGTATTTAGCTAAGTAGCTTGTTAAGTCAACTACTTCGCTAACTTCTTGGCTAAGTAGTTAGCTAAGTAGCTTGCTAAGCTAACTACTTAGCTGACTTCTTGGCTAAGTAGTTAGCTAAGTAGCTTGCTAAGCTAACTACTTAGCTAACTTCTGGGCTAAGTATTTAGCTAAGTAGCTTGTTAAGTCAACTACTTCGCTAACTTCTTGGCTAAGTATTTAGCTAAGTAGCTTGTTAAATCAACTACTTCGCTAACTTCTTGGCTAAGTAGTTAGCTAAGTAGCTTGTTAAGTCAAATACTTCGCTAACTTCTTGGCTAAGTAGTTAGCTAAGTAGCTTGCTAAGCTAACTACTTAGCTAACTTCTGGGCTAAGTATTTAGCTAAGTAGCTTGCTAAGCTAACTACTTAGCAAACTTCTGGGCTAAGTATTTAGCTAAGTAGCTTGTTAAGTCAACTGCTTCGCTAACTTCTTGGCTAAGTAGTTAGCTAAGTAGCTTGCTAAGCTAACTACTTAGCTGACTTCTTGGCTAAGTAGTTAGCTTAGCAAGCTACTTAGCCAAGTAGTTAGCTATGTAATTAGCTTAGCAAGCTACTTAGCCAAGTAGTTAGCTATGTAATAATACAAAAACTTTTTTTCCTCATAAAGTATGAGAGGCAAAATGGAAATAATAATCTGTTGTTATCAATAACAAGATATTTAAAACATTCTTGGAATATCCAAGCATAAAATAAGTTGATATCAAAAGCTAGAGCACAGAAACACACAGCAGGAATTAAATAACGTGAAATGAATGCGGGTCATTTTTGACCCATCTTGTGCATTAGAAGGGTGGTCAATATGTTGTGCATCAAAGGGTTAACGCCATGCACGTTTTATGGTAAACTCTTGCTTGCAAGAGACCATAAAATCTGTAATGTACTTTACTGCATCAGTACTCTAATGCATTATTTTGCTTTTCGACACGCATTATGCCAATGTAAGTGAAGTCATGAATATTTACAACATTAAACCTCTTCTGGCACCTTGCCTGTTAACAGAGTGGAGGCTGAGCCTGGGCAGATAACACCAGTGGAATGAAAACAGAAGTAATTATGATGCAATAGATTTTCAAAATAATGACCTAATATAAGAAAATATTGAATAATTACACAATGACATGAGAAACGTTCTTGAAATGATGACTTAACCCATTGAGGCCTGAAAAATCGCTGGGCGATTTTAAAATAAGCCTCTAATTTTCTGGAAATTCTGGGAAAAAAAGTGTCAACTCTTCTACTAAATAATAGATTTTTCAGCCTCTGTAGCAGATAGAAATGAAATTCAAAAAGGTATTTGAGAGCTTATACAAATACTACAAAACGACGTATCCGCTTTCCAGGCTTCAATGGGTTAATATATCATATTGAGAAACTTTCATGACTTATTTGAGGTGCTAATTTATTTGAAAAACTTTCTCATTTTGAAATGCTGAGTCATTGTTTTGAGTTTGTTTTCCTCACAAGGCTTTCAAAAAAGTTTAAAGTATTTTTATTATTGGCAGAAATGGGCTTTCATGTTTGTCAGTTTCCTCAAAGTCCATAAAAACAGTGTGACATGGGTGTAATTAAAGGATCTGTTCCCATTTTACAAAAAAAAAAAACATTTTTCTACTTACCCCTGCAGATAGTTTTATATGCTGAAGCTTTTAAGAGACCCACTTTTAATATTTCCGCATTTTAATCTATTTTTCTTCAAGTAATGAAGAGTACATATGAAAACGGTAACCTGCAGAAAATGCAAAAATATTAGTTTTTTCATTGCACCTTTATTTATTCAGGGAGGGCCAATTGAAAGCAAGCTCTCATTCCCAACGGCGCCCTGATTCCAGTACAGTTTTAACTGGAACCAGCATGTACCGAGGAATTATCCCCTAATACCCTCTGTGTGGTAACATCCTGAACTGTGACGTAAACCATTCAACCAAAACTATCTGCAGTGGAAGAAACCCAGAAGAGTAGGCACGAATGTTTTTGTAGTTTGGCTGAACAATCCTTTTAAGGAGCGCCATCATTTATTAATTTTTTTACATGAACGTCAGCTTCAGTCAGGAAGCCTCCCACCAGGCTTATATTGCATAGTGCTAAATCAGCAATTCTCAACCTTGCGGTCGGGACCCCAATTGGGGTTGCGAGATGATTTCTGGGGGTCGCCAAATCATTTTTCATTTTCATTTTTCAACCAAGTCATTTTGTGTCTTTTCTGGTCAATTTGTGTCTTTTTTGGTCATTTTGTTTCCTTTTTTTGGTCATTTTGTGTCTTTTTTTTTTTTGTCATTTTGTGTCTTTTTATGTTTGTTTTTTTTTTTGTTTTTGTTTTTTTTTGGGTCATTTTGTTTCCTTTATTGGTCATTTTGTGTCCTTTTTATGGTAATTTTTTTTTTTTTGGGGGGGGGGGTCATTTTGTTTCCTTTATTGGTCATTTTGTGTCATTTTGTGTCTTTTTATGGTCATTTTTTTTTTTTTTTGGGGGGGGGTCATTTTGTTTCCTTTATTGGTCATTTTGTGTCCTTTTTTTGGTCATTTTGTGTCTTTTTTGGTCCTTTTGTCGTCATTTTGAGTCTTTTTTTGGTCATTTTGAGTCTTTTTTTTGGTCATTTTGTTTCTTTTTTGGGTGATCTGAACTGTGCGTGTGAGATTGTGTTCAGTGAGCGGGGGTCACAGACAACATGCATGTTAAATTGGGGGTCGCGACTCAAAATGGTTGAGAACTACTGTGCTAAATAACCTGAAATAAACACTGACGCCACAGCATGGACATGTTTGAACTTCACTTTAACAACACAGCCTTGCCTACTGGTAAATCAGGAAGGACTGGGAGACATAAGCAGCTGATACACACTAGCCCGAGTGCTACCAGACCTAAACATTCTCCACAAAAAGCCATATTTAACGCAAGAGGCCGTGGTTTCACATGTGGTGGTGTGTGCTGACCAGCTGTTGTTTTCACTCTTTGATGATGGAAAAAAAAAAGGTCACATGATGCACTTTATGGATGAATGGCAGCCCATAATGTTTGCCATGATTTGGTTTTTACTACATTTCTTTGAGACAGAAACGTGCCTTTTCAACCACTGAATCTGTCTTGATACACAACTGGATCTAATATGTTAATATGTGATTAATGTATATGGAGTTTTGTTCATGTTTCTGTATATTCCCTTCACATATATTTCTAAGTGCCTTAAACATCTTTCACCTAACTTTTCTTTTAATGTGTTGAAATAGCTTTATAGATTTGTTTTAAATGACACTCATATGTATGCCGTTGCTTGGAATAGACTGGATGTTTTTGTAATATTATATGAATTAATATGAAGTCTTAGATCACGTATACACCAATAGTTGCACTATAAAAGACTTATGGTATCACTATTATTGTCCTGGGTTTAAAGGGATAATTCACTTAAAAAAGATTTGGTCTGAAATGAATACTGTAGATACTGTATCACATGGTATAGCAGAGATGTTTATCAGAAAGAAATATTTAATTTGCACACAAGTAAATGTGGAATGATTTATTGATTTGTTGACTTACATTTTTAGTCTGCTTTCATGAACTCGGGTGGTATCAGTCGTTTGTGCTTGGGTGAAATAAACTGCCAGGTGCTGCGATGATGTGTGCTTACAGTTACAGCATGACCCGTTTTAAAGGTGTAATGCTTTCAAAATGTAATAAATTCTTATCACGGAAAAATCCTCTCTTGTTTTATCACCGTATATATCTTTTTCCGCAGTAAACCCCCCACCAAAAACACCTTAAACAGTCCTCAAGAGGAAGAGGGGACTAGCATCCATACATAAGCATACTGTCGGAGCAGTAAATACCCCAAGTACCCTATAGAACACCTGTGTTTCCAGCTTCCTCAGCGTGATGTAGGGATTTGATTTTACGATGTGTCTAGTTATTCAGATGGTTTTTATTGCCTCTCAGCAGTAGATGAGAAAAGCAGAAAACATAAGTATCATAGCTAATAAAGCTTTCAAAGTGTGTGGTTAGAAAGTAAAGTACTGGGCCAAGGAAACCCTTTTTTTTTAAATATATATATATATATTTTTTTATTGATTCACAGTTGCAGTAAACAGTACAATCGAAGAGACATATTTTCATTTTCTTATATAATATTTCTTATATATAACCCAACACCCATTCCACTCCCCCCAGAGAACCTTACATCGTTGTATTAATAGGTTAATATACCAGATCAGTTAAAACAACAGTGTGTAGAAAAAAAATATTAATAATAAAGATAAATATATATATATACACACACACCCATACATAAAATATATATATATAAAAAACTTTTTTTTTTGTAAATTTTATTTATGCAAAGTTTTGGCACATATATATATATACAGACACATACAGTACAAGAAACATAGAAAAAAAAACAACAGAGAAAAAAATAAATACAATAGAAGTAAACAAACAGATAAAACAAAACAGAAGCAACAGACAGACAGCCACCACTTAATCATTAACGTAAAAAGAAAAATGTGCACAAAAACATGTCGGTCTACACTACCGGTCAAAAGTTTTAGAACCCGTTAAATCCAGTTTTTTATTGAAAATCAAGCAGTTCAAGTCAAATGAACAGCTTGAAAGGGTACAAAGGTAAGTGGTGAACTGCCAGAGGTAAATAAAAAAAGGTAAGCTTAACCAAAACTGGAAAATAATGTACATTTCAGAATTATACAAGTAGGCCTTTTTCAGGGAACAAGAAGTGGGTTAACAACTCAACTCTATGGAGTCTTGGGCTATTTTGTCCATTTTTGAATTCTTTTCATGTCTTTGTAAGTCATTTTGTGTCTTTTTTTGGTCATTTTGTGTCTTTTTTTAGTCATTTTGTGTCTTTTGGTGTCTTTTTTGTCATTTTGTGTCTTTTTTTGGTCATTTTGTTTTAGTCCTTTAGTTCAACATAAAATGTGATTTTGAATCTTTTTTTTACTTTCAAAACACTATCATGCTCAATAAAGAATTGATAAAGACTGCATCATTTTCAATTAAATTCTGGAAAAGTTGGTGTGTTCTAAAACTTTTGACCAGTAGTGTATATTGTCTGTTATATGGCACTTTTGTTTTGTTGGAGAACTTTAACGTTGAGATGTAAATACAAAATTCTTATTTTTCACTATTTAAAAAAAAAAGAATATTGCATAATTGCAACACGCACATGTTCAACCTTGAAAGATGTAAGACAAGACCATAGGTATATGTAGATATTTTTCCCAGTATTGGTTACCTAATTCTTGGCATGGCCTGTTTGACAAACATTCTCGTTACACTTCATGCATTGCAGCCAAACTCAGGCCATGTGGAGTGACATCGTTACGACGACTAGAAATGGTTCAAGTGTAACTCAGTAGATGTAAGTTTGCCTCACTTTTACAACAACACATTCAGATAATGTGCAGCCGTGTTTAGACTTTAAACTGCTTTCTAGTCAGTCTGGCTGTTCAGGAAACATGAGTTACTGCTCTGACTGAAACTGTTGGTTTCTCTTTAAAGGAAGGTATGCATATTTCCACTACAATAACTGTCGTCACTTTGATATATGACACAGACAGCAGTCCACTGGTGAGTGTGAATGTTAGAGCAGCCACATTCAGACTATAGGTGGACTATTAAATGGAGAGAAAAAACACTTTTTTTTACTTTTTAATTACTTATTTTCCTGTGAAAAGGAAACTTGTTTCTCAACTATTTTATCTGGCACACAACCATAAACTAGAAAACCACGTATAAGTGATTTAGATTTAGATGTGTCAGACAGGAAGAGCAATAAATAACATTTTTCAGGCTGTGTAGCTTACTTTTATTGTAGATAAATGTAGATAAGTGATGAGTAAAATATGTATCAAAATATCCAAATAATATCTGACGTTTTTACAGCAATCATGCAGCATTACTGTATTTAACTTATTTTCTCACCATCTGTATTCTTGGTCAGACTCATATTTTTGCCAGAATATATTTAGAATATAATTTATTTTAATAGCAACAATTCAGTTTAATATAGTTACAATACAAAGTATGCACAGTATGCTATTTTTTAACTCTTGTCCCCAGTTGGGCTTGTACATGAACAACAACATAATCAGCACAAAATTATATAAATTATCAACATGCTAAAACTACATTACACAGTAATAAAATACTTATACATAATCAGCATAATATGGATTTAAAAACTACATTACACAGTACACTCCTATACATACCACAAAATCAATATATATATCTATATATTAGAAATAAAACCGGTAACACTTTACAATAACCAACTAAGGGATGTTTATAGATGGTTTATAGACCAATTATTAACCATTTACAAAGTGCTATACATATTTAATCGTTAAATGTTTTAAACCAACTTCTTAAAGGTATATGAATCATTTCAAAATCATTAACATACTTAATATGGTGTTAAAATGTTAAAATGAGTGCAACAAACACTATTTATAAACTATTCATTATAATTTAATTGTTTGTTATTGGTAAAGTAACTATAAACGTACATTAATATACCATCTATTTGTCATTTATAAATGATTTAGTGAGTTAAACATCATTAAATTATGTATTTACCATTCTAAATGGCCTATAAACGGTTTATAAATGATCTGTTTACCATTTATAAATGATGGTTATTGTAAAGTGTTACCATAAAACCTTACAATTTAGATATTAGGACACAAAGAGTCACATGAGTGACAAAAAAAACGAGTGACAAAAAAATTAAATACAAAAAAAAGTCTTGTGTAATCTCTGGAGGGGTATCATTGGAGAAGACAGTTGAAGTTAATTAAAGATACTCTATTACTTGTAAACATATTGGTAGTTTTGTGTGAGAGAAGTTCAGTCAAAACATTTCTTTTTAAGACCTTCTGCTATGTGTGTTCTAATTCAAGATAGTTAGTTAGATTAGTTAGTTAGAGGTCTGAGGTTTCATTAGTTAGATAGTTAAGTTTATTGGTATATTTTTATTTATTTTTATGTGTTGTATCCGTCTCTGTGAAAGCCTTAAGCAAGAGGCAAGTGCATGTGTATTAGCTGCCTTAATTATTTCCAGCTTCCACTGCAACTGCTGACTTAAAAAGGAGAACTACAGAGATTATAGTGTCCCATGAATGAAGGCAAGCAGGGTGAAGTTTATATGAGAAAAGAAGGTGCACTGCAAAAAAGCCAACTTGTATTTTTTGGCCTAAAACAGTGATTTAAGTTGGCAAAACTTGGAAATATAAATGATTGACATTTAGGGCAATAATGTAAGTTAGCACAACAAAGGAAGCCAGTTGTCTGCTCAAAAACAAGTTGGTGAGTTGTTGTTACTTATATCTTTAAGTTGGGGTTCAAAACAAGGGACAATAGTTCTGATAACTCTTATTTCTTTGTTGTGGAATGCTGGAAATCGGTGAAATTCAGTCATTAGCGAAAGCTAGCGGCTAACTGGCGCTGGCGGCTAACTGACGCTAGCGGCGCTGCTTGTTACAGCTACAAGAGTAGCCATTAGCGTATCAATGCTAACTCAAAATTGTGGTCGCAACATTAGCTGACATTTCATAGCATCTCATAACAATCGTGTTGAGTTGACAAAAATCTGAATTCAGAGTTGAGCAAACTCAAAAATAAAACTTAAAATATTTAGTTTAATTGTCCAACTTGAAATTTTATCGAAGTTTGTTGCCTTGAAATTTTGAGTTCATCCAACTTTTCTTTTTTTTGCAGTGTAACCACAACATCCACAGTTGACTTCCCAGCTGGGAAACCTTCCAGCCAACAAACCAACAAACATGAGCTGATCAGTAACTCTAGTGTGCAGCAGCAGTCAGACAGCTTTACATTGTAAACTTAACTCAATTCCAGCAGTATGTTCTCACACATCCAAAAAAAATCCTGTGGTCCATGTTTGCAAAAACATTCCTAGCATCTAAAAAGACCAATTACACCACATTTATCTGTCTCTCCTACTAACTTACTCCCAGCTGGTTAAAAAGATTAAAAGATTTAGAAAACATTAGTAAATGTGGTGATCACAAAGACAATAAGAGCCAAGAAAAAAAACGTCCTTTCCGTCACACTGTAAAAAAAAATCTATTTAATTTACGGTAAAATTCCGGCAGCTTTGGTTGCCAGAACTTCACTGTAAAAATTACAGTGAACGTATGTAAATGTAAGTATCAGCAAAAGCTGTAATTTATACTGGAAAATCCCATTACTTTTTGGATAATTGTGTCATCATGGTATTTCTCCATTAATTTGACATGAAATTTTTATATTTTTACAGCAAAACGGTGTGTTTTTACAGTTTATGACAGTAGAATTTAAAGTTTTATGCTATTCTTTGATTTACAGTAATTAAAAGTATCTACTACGGTGATGTACAATGTTTAATTTTACGACCTATTTCTAATGGAATTTGACAGTGTTTTACTGTCATTTCTAAAAAACATTTTTTACAGTGCAGATGATTTCCATACAGCGTTCAACACCAACTGCATTAAATTCTTCTGGATAAGATAAAATAAGATATTCCTTAATTGATCCCCATGGGGGAAATTCAGGTGTTGCAGCAGCACATGCACAGAGTAAAACAGATTAAGATAATAAAAATAGAATAATTAAAATAAATGAAGATCAAATTAGAATAAATGGTATAAAAACAATTGAACTATAAGACATATATAAGACAACAATAAAGACATTACATTCACTAGTGGTATGCCAAAACTAGTACACTGTAATAAATGATTCTGTAGTCATTTAATTTGACTTAATATATTTGATAAAATGTATTAAATATAAATGTGTCCTTGATTTTGAGGCAGTTGTTTAAGTAACTTTAATATAAAAATGTTTGAGATAGAATCTACTTATTTTGATCACATTAAATATAATCTTTATGTATCTTTATGTAATTCTAAATCAAGAGAATTTTGAATGAATCCAACACAATAGATTTAGTCCGTTTTTAATTGACAGGCACTTCCTGTTAAGTTTTTATTAACTCAACTTGCAACATAGTTAGATTTAATTAATAATATTGCGTGCAATCTGTTGCCTCAATTTTATTGAGTAGCTATTGTTTATCTTTTTTTACAGTGTAGTGCAAGTGTTTATATACACACTATATAATTGAAAATGATGCAGTTTAATGTCTCAGTGTACTCTAAAATTAATGCACATTTGCAACATTTAAAATTCTTTATTGAGCATGATAGTGTTTTGAAAGTAAAAAAAAGATTCAAAATCACATTTTATGTTGGACTAAAGGACTAATAAAAGACACAAAATGACCAAAAAAAGACACAAAATGACCAAAAAAAGACACAAAATGACCAAAAAAAGACACACAATGACCAACAAAGACACAAAATGACCAAAAAAAGACACAAAAAGACACAAAATGACAAAAAAAGACACAAAATGACTAAAAAAAGACACAAGATGACCAAAAAAAAGACACAAAATGACTAAAAAGACACAAAATGACTTACAAAGACATGAAAAGAATTTAAAAATGGACAAAATAGCCCAAGACTCCATAGAGTTAAGTTGTTAA
The DNA here is from genome assembly GCF_030273125.1 of Centropristis striata. Taxonomy (NCBI): domain Eukaryota; kingdom Metazoa; phylum Chordata; class Actinopteri; order Perciformes; family Serranidae; genus Centropristis; species Centropristis striata. The sequence goes on along the minus strand of NC_081539.1, from coordinate 29,093,521 downwards.
CCCATTTCTTGTTCCCTGAAAAAGGCCTACTTGTATAATTCTGAAATGTACATTATTTTCCAGTTTTGGTTAACCTTACCTTTTTTTATTTACCTCTGGCAGTTCACCACTTACCTTTGTACCCTTTCAAGCTGTTCATTTGACTTGAACTGCTTGAATTTCAATAAAAAACTGGAAAAATTGGGGTGTTCTAAAACTTTTGACCGGTAGTGTACTTCTGTGCAGTGTGCAATGTTTCACACGAGCCCAGTGCAGAGAAAGTGGATGGTGATTATCACAGGCTATAAAAGTGATGAGTGCCCCATCATATGTGAGGCCACATTACCAGATGAGCTTAACAGAGAGGCGCTGATCGACCTGATAACATCCCTGGCTGCAAACTATTCAAACGTGCAAACCACATGGCCATTACTGACTTTTCAAACATCACTGTCACAGGAGAGACAGCCACAAGCATCCCTGTACACTGTAAAAAAAATACTTTTGTTTTTACGGTAAAAAACCAGCAGCTGTGGTTGCCAGAACTTTACCGTAATAAATACGGTGCAACTTTTTGTAACATTACGGTAAAATGATATTAGCACTGTTGATTTCCCGTTTAAGATTGCCATTTTATTCCATATTTTACTGCATAAATAAAAAGTTTTTCCATCAAAATAACTTTGTTCTGCCATATAACTGACAAGAAAATACTATATAAATTCTGCATGAATTAAAGATTTTACCATTAAATATTACAGTTTTTTTTTGTTGGAGTTATATGGTGTTAAGTCCATTTAACAGAGAGAAAAAATATTTTTACAAAAAATGAATGCAAAAATGATGGCTTGTATATATATAACATCATATTTTTTGCCAGTGTATTTTACAGTAGAGTAAAGTATTTAAAAAATAAATAAAAATGTAAAAAATTCTGTTTCGGCTGATTTATACATTTACAGTGTTTCATTGTTACTGAAACTGAATTAAACCATTTATCATTTTATGGTCTTTTACTGTCATGGTTTAGCAGTTTTTCACCATAAAATCCACAGACATTTTTTACAGTGTACTTGTACTTTACTTAAGTATTTCCATTTTACGTAACTTTATACTTCTACTCCACTAAATTTAGAGGAAAATATTGTACTTTTTACTCCACTACATTTAGCTGACAGCTACAGTTACTTTTCAGGTTGAGATTCAATATAAAAAACATGATCAATTAATTAAAATTGACTAGACATTTTTTTTATTAAAACCTCATAAGTAGTTAAAATGAGCCGTATCATTACAAAATAAAGTGCTTACATAAATGCATCAATACAAATAATCTAATAACTGATCTAATTGAATAATAATTCTAATAATCAAATGACTAAATGTAAATAATCTATTTAGAAGATATAAAACGGTCTGAGTGGGTTCATTCTGCATAACGTGTACTTTTACTTTTGATACTTTAAGTACATTTTGATGCTGATACTTTTGTACTTTTACTTCATTAGGTTTTGAATGCAGGACTTTTACTTGTAGTGGAGTAATTTCACAGTGTGGTATTTGTACTTTTACTTAAGTTAGGGATCTGAATACTTTTTCTACCACTGCTCTTTGGTGTAGTGTTTTACAGTGGGATACCTTCAGCAACATTTTATATTTCCCTAGCTAGTCTTGTGTTGATACAGATATTTTTTGCAGTGTAGCTTAAAGCCTGCAGGCTCTGATCTAAATGACACTCTGATGCTTTGAAAAAACTAGTTTTCCTGCACATCAAAGATAATCTCCACCAGCCTGGATCCTCACCAGTTTGCACACAGAGCCAACAGATCCAGGTGTGATCTCTCCAACCCCTCCACTCAGCTCTCACACATTTAAAAATTAACAACACGTACACCAGAATCCTGTGTGTTGATTTCAGCTCAGTACTTAACACTATAAATCATCCCCATGAAGCTGGCTGGCAAAGCAATCTGGGGTTGAGTACCACACACACACACACACACACACACACTGAGTATTAGACGTCCTCGTAAAAAGACTCCAACCAGTTCAGATTATCGTGTTTCCCCCAGGGCTGTGTGCTTGTGATGTTCTGTTTTTAGAAGATGACTGAGTGAGTTCTAACGCAATATTCACAAACCTGGCAACCCACTAGGATAGGTAGGCCAGCAGAGGCTATCAGGCAAATCAAAAAATAATAAAATATGGATTTAAGGATTCTGTGGATAACTCTAATAAGGGGTGAACAGCTCTGCCCTTCAAAGTCTAACTGCAGTAACTACACAAAGGGTTAAACTGAGAAAAACTGCTTTAAAGTTTTATAACGTTTTAACTGGCCAGCCAAATGTGTTATATGTAGGTCGGTGATATGACACTTATTTCTACATGTATTGATGATGTAATATTTATGCAAAAAAATCATGATGATTTATTTGACCTTTGACCCCAAAAACATAGTTACTGCACTCTGGTTTTGCTGTAAAAGGTTCTAATAGTAATGATGAACAGAGTGCAATAACTACAATGTTGTTCTTTTTTCAGCTTTTATATTTTGTTTTCAGTGAATAAACATTTTCAAATTGATTTTGTTAGAAGTGTATTTAAAAGTGTTTAACTACTATAATCAAAGATTTCTGTATTTTAGACTTAATATTATAAAAAAAGTTATATTTTAGTCTTCATATAATTTTATCTCACTTTTTTTACTTAATCACTACCTAGATAATAATTTCCCTTTCAAATAAACTTATAATTTCTAATATTTTTATGTTTAAATTAGTATATATATCCAAAGTAGACTGTGGTAAGTGCAATCACTGCTTGGTTTTGAGTTGGATTTTGTGTTTTTTTATATAATTATTTCCCTGAAATCAAGCAAAATTGAAATCTAAAACTTTGTCACAAGATAAAACAGACATCAAGGGGTTCATTTTTAGTTTTTTTGACCAAAAATGTAGTTACTGCAGTTAGACTTTGTAGGGCAGAGCTGTATACATATATATACTGAGGCTATTAAAAATAAAAAGTTACAAGACAACCACAGCATCCAACTGAATCCGCCAATACAGAACAAAGAAAATAACTTTTAGATAACATATTAGGTTTCGGGCCAAACGTCAAATGTTAGCTATAAATAATCATAATTTCGAAGCCCTATTTTACATTCTTGTTCATTTCGGAGGCTTGTAACTGATTGCCACAAAATGTAAAATATAACAAAGATTTATGAGGCATAAGCAGACTGCAACAGGTTTTGGTAAAGTTGATAATAAAAACGTTTAATGACCAGTGTCGAACTGATTTAGAATGTGGAAACTGGGCTAGATAATGAGGATTTCATATGACTTGACTTGTGACTTGCTTGACCTGAGAAACAACTTTACTTGTCTTGCTAGCAGAGGTGGAAAAAGTATTCAGATCTCTTACTTCAGTAAAAGTACTAATACCACACTGTGAAATTCCTCCACTACAAGTAAAAGTCCTGCATTCAAAATGTACTTAAGTGAAAGTACAAAAGTATCAGCATCAAAATGTACTTAAAGTATCAAAGTAAAAGTACTCCTTATGCAGAATGGAGCCGCTCAGATTATTTTATATATTCCAAATATTATATTAGATTATTATTAATGATGCATTTATGTATACAGCGTTCTAATTTTCTCAAGGTAGGGCTCATATTGACTACTTAATATTCTGTTATGAGGTTTATTTTAGAAATTGTCTAATCACCTAAATTTAGTGTTTTTTTTATGTTAAACCTCAACCTGTAAAGTAACTAAAGCTGTCAGCTAAATGTAGTGGAGTAAAAAGTACAATATTTGCCTCAAAATGTAGTGAAGTAGAAGTATAAAGTGACATAAAATGGAAATACTCAAGTAAAGTACAAGTACCTCAAAATTGTACTTAAGTACAGTACTTGAGTAAAAGTACTTAGTTACTTTCCACCACTGCTTGCTAGTCTTATCGCAGGGACTCGACTTGTCTTGCTTTAGTAACCTGGGACTCGCTTGAGATTTGTACGTGTAAGTTCCTCCAACCTACATGTTAATTTGGGAGTTTTTGGAGATTCTGGTGGACAGATTTTGCGAACAAAATGACAATGAAATAAAGTGTGGTGGCTGATTGTGGTAAAATGACACCAAATACAATAAAGAAGTCTTTGATGAGCTACAACACTGAGCCATCAAAGACACCCTAGTCCTGCAATTTGCCAGAACCAAGACACAAAGTCTATATGGAGCACCATACCAGCACCCCACAACCTTTTCACCTACACTACCAAAAGGTCAAAAGTTTTAGAACACCCCAATTTTTCCAGTTTTTTATTGAAATTAAAGCAGTTCAAGTCAAATGAACAGCTTGAAAGGGTACAAAGGTAAGTGGTGAACTGCCAGAGGTAAATAAAAAAAGGTAAGCTTAACCAAAACTGGAAAATAATGTACATTTCAGAATTATACAAGTAGGCCTTTTTCAGGGAACAAGAAATGGGTTAACAACTTAACTCTATGGAGTCTTGGGCTATTTTGTCCATTTTTGAATTCTTATCATGTCTTCGTAAGTAATTTTGTGTCTTTTTTTGGTCATTTTGTGTCTTTTTTTAGTCATTTTGTGTCTTTTGGTGTCTTTTTTTGGTCATTTTGTGTCTTTTTTTAGTCATTTTGTCTCTTTTTTTAGTCCTTTAGTCCAACATAAAATGTGATTTTTAATCTTTTTTTTTACTTTCAAAACACTATCATGCTCAATAAAGAATTTTAAATGTTGCAAATGTGCATTAATTTCAGAGTACACTGAGACATTAAACTGCATCATTTTCAATTAAATTCTGGAAAAGTTGGTGTGTTCTAAAACTTTTGACCAGTCGTGTATATAACTAGAAGTAATTTAATAAAAAGTCATTATCACCTACTATGAAGTTGTTTACCAGCATGTGGTTCAAATTCATTCAAATCACTTCACGCCAAAAGTTTTCGTACTCTTTCCCCTCCAAGCTATAACTTTCTGTCCTGACCCGGGAAGAAAATCAGATATGGAAGTCACACTCGGTTGTGCGCAACCAGAAGAGAGTTGTAATAATTCTGACAGATTGGAAATGTTTGACAACACTCATCATAAGACTAGCCTCTGGCACTGAATTGTGTCCACAAGTGCGATAAAGCTGGGTGTGACCCTGGTCATCAACAGGGATTCCTGGCACTTGTCACACAAAGTGTAATGAATGCATTAGCAACATAATTTGGGGTTTCCGATCTTATGATAGTGGTGTTTATCTCCATGGCAATTCAGTGTGGGAGACTAAAATACTCTTAACCCTATAAAGCCAAGTGTATCATATTTGATACACACGTTTTTGAGACCTATACATCATCAGTGTGATATTATTTTCCTGAAAAACCTGATGTATACATGTGTTGAAGAAAAAAAAATGAGCAACAAATTGCACAAAAATACAAGATATAGCAAAATGTATATGCAGGTTCCACTGGTGGATCAGTCATTGCTGCGTGAAAACTTCATATCAGCAGATGTATGATGTTGTGTTATATGGAAAAAAATATTTTGCATGTTTGAGGAAAATGTTAAAAGAAAGTAAAGCCTTAAAAGGTTAAAAATGTTGGGTTTTATATGTTTTTGTTAGTTCAAGAAAAACAAACTGTGAGCAACAAATTTCACAAAAAGAACTGATGTATCAAATAAGATACAAATTAGATTCATATATCCCTATTGTTTTTGGATTTTTTTTAAATTATCTGTCAGCAGGTTCAATAAACACTCCAGTTTAAAAAAAAGAAGAATTTTCTGGCAATTATTTAATGGTTCAGGCTTTATAGGGTTAAAGCTACTTTAAAAATCCAACTGTTCATCTACTCTGCTTATGCTTCACTTTTCCGCCATGACTGCCCCAGTCTTTGTTTCTGTTCATTCACCTGTCTTAACATTCCTTCCTAACGTCGCACATACAGAAACACTGTTTAAAGTGACAACAGTGGAAGATTTACCACCTACAATTTAGATATTTTTTTAAACAATAGGCCTTTGATTGTCCAGACAAAAGCTGGCTTGTTATTTCTAACTGGAAATCATCAATTTTGCACGCTGAAATGTAGCTGGCAAATTTTACCAGCGATTATTAGTCAGCTAATTTAGTTAGCCTTAACGTTGGCATCATGAATTATTTGACAAGTCCATCTCCTGTTTACTTTTTATTGTTTTCAGCTGACTTGTTTTAAAATGAGGGTCTTAAATGTTACACCTCATGCTAAAGGTCAGCTTTAGAAACTGTTAAGCCTCTTAAGTCCTCTTGCTCAGCCTAAGGAGCTCAATTAAGATGCTTTGTGAAAAACTTTGTTCTTTTCCAGCGTCTCACCTTTAAGGGGAAATTCTCAGAATTTCTTCACCTGCAGCTCTACTTAGAGATGCTCCCGTGTTTTTTCTTTTCTTTTTTTTTTTTAAACTTTGTTTATTAAGTTTTTTCACAATAAAACACAGACATACAGGAACACTCAGAACAGAATCCCCACCCCAGAAAGCGAAAACAAACATATAGATAAATAAACAACAATAATAATAATGATCAATAGATGACTCAATCTAAGACAATGTAAGTTAAGTATGTTGTAAAAGAGGACATCTATAAACATAAAAAAGGAGAGAATTTTACAGGAAAACAAAACAAAAAAACAAGCAAAAAACATTAGAAAAGTACAGTACATACTGAATCTCTCATGTTTTTTCTGTGGTACAATATACATAGCCATGCTGTTTATTGCAGTAACCGTTACAGTTAATGAGCCCTATAATGTAAAAATATTGCACAATTGTCAGCTGGCCCATGTGTTGAGTTTAGTGCCACTGCAGAGAAATAAATCTATTTAATGTACATCACATTGGAATTGATGCAAATGTATAAAATTAAAAACAGCCCAATGTAGAGTCAGATCAGTTCATCACACCTTTGTATGGCATTATGCTCCAGGAAATAGTTTGAAGATTGTTTACACTTACACATGATACGTATGATTGAGTGCTTTGTATGAATTCCAAATGTCAAACATTTATTTCCATGATAAAGTTCAGACACCCTTACTGTTGGGTCTACTTTGCCTGGCTAGAAGTTATTACCAAAAAAAAATATGATTCTGACTCACCCAAATACGAAGGCACTGTGCCACACCATTAGTGTTTTTCAGAAAGGGTTTTATTTGTATATCACGTCTTGTTTTCTGTCTTCTTCTCTTCTTTTTTTTTATATCTTCACTGTAAAGGCTCAAAATAAGGTTTGCGGCTCCATTTTTTCTCTTTTTCGGCCAACAATGGCTCTTTTGTTTGTAAAGGTTGCAGATCCCTGGTATAGTTCATACATACAAGACATACAGTGTTGGTAAGGATTCAAAATACAGAAATAGTTTTTGTTTGTTTGTTTGTTTGAAGGGCTTTCTTTGCACTCAGTATTTGGAGAATTCAGTTTCCCTTATACTTTAACAGCCTGTCAAATCTCAGTATGAAATTTGCCTGCTGTGTATGGTCCATTGTGGAGTCTAGTTTTGCAGGGTGTTTGTCTACTTTGCTGGTTTCTGTAGCATTTGTAGTTAAGAAAACTGTGGCTTTTCAAAGGAATCAACATTGTTTAGCTGTCAAATTCATTTATACAATGCCAAGGACTCAATCCAATCCAACTTTATTTATAAAGCGCTTTAAAATAACCACAGAGGCCCAAAATGCAGTACATAGAGATGAATAAACAGCACAATAAAATAAAAATAGAATACATAAATTAAGCAAAAAGTCAATAAAATACACATAAAATCAGCATTTACACAGTGTAAAACGCCAAGGAGAAAAAAGGTGCCACTAAAAACAATAACTATGCAGTTATTATAAATAAACGAATAAATGAAAAAAATAAATGAAAATAGCAGTGGAGCACATGGAGTCACCGAGACTGACACAGAAAGTTTCACAAAAAACTGAGGGGTCATAAGCAGGAGGGGAAATAAGAGTCCTAGTGGAAGTGACCTTATGATGAAAATGTGGAGAAAACTTTTACAGACAGCAGGAGAGGCCTCAATACAGAGTCTGCTGTGCATTCAGAACAGTTATTCATTTCAAACAACACACAAGACTTGCGACAGTTCGACAATATCTGAGGGATATTTTCTTTAGCCTCTCTCACAGTTGACTGATAGTGACACCAGCAGTCCCACAGCATTTGAAAGGACACTTGCAGTTTGTCTTTTTTCCACCTGCACTCAGCTCTACGACACTCCCTTCTGGCAGTATGGGTCATATCATTTAGCCAGGACAAAGATTTAGCTTTAGGCTGCCTGGTCTTTAAGGCCGCGTTCAGACTGCCAGCCAAAATCCGATTTTTTAGCCCATCCAGATTGGAACTGGATGGCTCTTTTGAAGTCTGAACAGTCACAAATCACATGAAATCCGATTTTTGCGAACCGTATCGTGTCTTGCTAATTGCCTATGAGGTAGATGCCAGCGCAGTGGGTGCTGGGGCAGTCCTGTTACAGCAAGGGGAGGATGGTGTTGATCATCCTGTAGCTTCTCCCGTAAGTTCAACCGACACCAGGGAAATTATTCCAGCATTGAGAAATAAACCCTTGCTCTGTTGTTAGCACTACAGCACTTTGAAGTCTATGGTGGGTCTACTTCTCTACCTCTTGTTGTGTTTACCGATCATAATCCTCTTGTTTTTCTGTCTTGCATGTTTAACCACGATCAGAGACTCATGCGGTGGGCACCGTTGGTCCAGGTCTTGGCTGGACCAACAGTGTTGTCTAGCCTGTAGAACTTAGTTATGTATTGTGTAACCTTAGCGTCAAAACCGTAAGGGCTTTATTTTAAGGGGGGGAGTGTTACGGCTGGCTGCCGTTCATCATTTATTGTATTGTTTCTCTGTATTATTATGCTAATTATTTAAATCCAGTTGTAGGATCCCCCGACGTTGATTGGACCTCCTGGGGCTGTGAGACCACCTACTTCCTGGTTGCTGCTCACTCGTCTGTGATTGGTGCGGCGGAGATTCCCGCGAGTCAGCCAATCAGGAGTCTCCGATCAACCGACTGCACATTATAAAAGGCTTGTGTTTCCACACTTCATGGCGGCTGTGAAACAGTAAGCAGTCCGCGTTTACTGTCGGTTGTACATCAGTTTTGTTACTAGAAAGCATTGTGTTGTACCGTATTGGGTTTTAGTTTTGATTGCCTGTTTGAGTATTCCAAGCAGAGTTTTGGGAACCTTTGTGAGTTTTGCTATGTTCGCTTGCAAAATTGTTGGATTCTGAAACCAAGAGTTTGACAACCCTTTGTTAAGTATTAGTTTATTTTGTCTGTGTTTTGAAAGCTTATGGGTGCTGACCTCTTTTTGTTTCTTCAGCTTTTCTTTTGAGCCAAGAGTAATTCAGTTATTCAACCTTTATACTCCTTTTGTTATATTTCATTGTACAAGAGCACTTTCTCAAAATAAAAACTTGATTTTTACCAGAACTGCCCAGTGTTGCGTTCCACCTCATTTCTATTCCTATTACATGTTACAGCTCTAAAACTCGAGCCGGGTCGTATAACACCTATAATTTCCATTTCCATGTCTACTCCATTTGCACAACAGCATGTGAAATTGATTGTCAATCAGTGTTTCTTCTTAAGTAGACGGTTTGATTTTACAGAAGTGTGATTGACTTGGAGTTACATTGTGTTTTTTAGGTGTTCCCTTTATTTTTTTTTGAGCAGTGTAATTCAGGCTAAGAGCAGGACAGTGATTTGTCAACAGTGTAACAGAGTCTGCAGCTGTTGTTGCATTTTGCACGGTTACTGACAAACATTCCACATTACATGCATGTGGCAAACAAGCAATACTCTGATATCACACCAAAATGATTATATGCACTCTTAAAAATACACCCAAGAAAGACTCTAAAAACAAGGAATAAATATACAAATAAACATGCAATAATCTAGAGCTCTAAACTAGAGATTTTCAAAGTGAGAGGAGTGCCTCTAAACTGTTTCAGGGGAGGCTCAGTGAATGGGAGTGAAAAACTATTGCATAACTTTTTACATTATTTAAGAAGATCACATGGACAAGTCTAAATGTGTGCAATTTGGTTAAAGAGATACATTAGGCTCTTGGCTCAATTGTTGAGTGTCTTTGAGATCAAATAACATAAGCATGATCCCATAATCATCCAAGTATTGAGCAAAACCAAGCAAGCAAAGGGCACTTTTCCCTCAGCTTTGTCTGAGGGCAGGCTCATAGTCTCAGACTTCTCTAAACCCACAGTGTGTAGCTGCCAGATCTGGACTTAGATGCAGATGACTCACAGTTCAGTCAGACTTTAATTCTTCAGCCTCTGACAGACAGAGTGATGACCAAAGGCTACGAAAGTTATCTATGAATATAACGCAAAAAAGCAAAAACAAAAACGGACGAACAACCACCATGAACAGGGAGGGAAGAATTGTTACATGAGGAAAAAAATTAAAACATTAGAAGAAAAAGAATCGCTCCACAAGGCAGGAAATAAAAGGCACTGAAAATACTCCAAGAAGGAGGAAAAAGTACTGAAAAGTGGTAATGAATTAACAAAATAACACGCACTCCTAAAACCAGAGGCTTAGATAGACTCTATGAATCCTAGAACTAAAAATCACTCCAAAGGAGGCTAACAAGGGCTATGAAACTTAATATACAGCAATGCTAAACTATAAAAAAAAGTAAAAACAAAAAGTCACTTGCATAGAGGCAAAGACTAAAGACTTGTAAAGAGCAAAGGCAAGACAAGGGCAACACATGGACTATAGCTTTATTTCTATAAGAGCCACTAATTATTGGAACTCAGCACCAAATGAGATCAGAGACATCAGCTCATTCGTTGGTTTTAAATCTAAAATAAAATCATGACTTAAATCCACCCAATCATGCACCCACCAACTATAAACTCAAACATTAGCTCACTATTTTGCAATCTCTTGAGTGTTGTATTTTAACATTGTTTTGTGTTGTGGCTTAATACTGTGACTTTACTCTTGCTGTCGTCCTGTGTTGTATTGTGTTTTAAGAGTGTGAAACTTTGTTGTTGCTGTTTGAAAGGCTTGTTTGTTTGTGTTAGATGTACAGTACAGGCCAAAAGTTTGGACACACCCACCTCATTCAATGCGTTTTTCTTTATTTTCATGACTATTTACATTGTAGATTCTCACTGAAGGCATCAAAACTATGATTAAACACATATGGAATTATGTACTTAACAAAAAAAGTGTGAAATAACTGAAAACATGTCTTGTATTTTAGATTCCTCAAACCCTTTGCTTACTAGAATATAAGACATGTTTTCAGTTATTTCACACTTTTTTGTTAAGTACATAACTCCACATGTGTTCATTAATAGTTTTGATGAATTTACAATGTCAATAGTCATGAAAATAAAGGAAACGCATTGAATGAGAAGGTGTGTCCAAACTTTTGGCCTGTACTGTATGTTATTTGTTCCTGCCCAGGGACTACAGATGAAATTTAGCTTGTAGCTAATTCTGGTACGGCTGAGAGCCATGCACTGTCCCTGTTAAATAAACGAATAAATGAAAAAAATAAATGAAAATAGCTGGGGTGCACAAATGAGACAATCTTCAGGGAAGATGCTCAGACCGGTGACACATGAGGAAGGGCAAGTGACCTTAAAGGAAAGGAGAATTTTCAAAATAAAACAAGACAAAAACCCAGGACTAGACAAAACCTCAACACTCCTATAGCGTAAGTACCCAAGGGGCAATATGGCTTGCAAACAGCAGTCAGCAGTGTCACAATCAATGGAGAAGTCATAGTTTTCCCATAGTTTTTTATTGTCTGGTGCTTAGTGTAGCTAGCTACAACATTTTCACATTGTGTGGGTCAGAATGCCCCTCTTTTGTATTTGAATTATGTCCTCTGCTGCACCTCACCATGAACTAACACTCTCACATTACCTTGAACCTTGAAGTAGCAAACCTGAAAATTGATCCACTGGGGCAGACATTCTGAGATTAATGACTCGTGGGACAGGAGGGGAGGGGGCTGTGTGTTTTTAAAAAACACTGCAAAAGTGCCAGTTTCAATGCTCTCATAGGAGATAAAACCTAATGCAAAGCCTTTCAAGGTGCCCTTCCAATGAAGAAAACGGGAAGAAGTAACCTCTAACTCAGGGATGTCAAACTCAAATACACAATGGGCCAAAATTTAAAATTTGAATAAAATCGCGGGCCAACATTGAACAAATAACCCTTTTAATATATACCAAACATGTTTTGCTTTAACATTAAATATGGAACCAGCAACGCTTATAAACATACAATATATAACTAAATAGTGCAGACATGCAAAATCGAATTTCAAATAAAAAACACATCAATGTCATTAATTTATTAAAGAAAAATTAAATAAAAATCGTATGCCTCTTTTCTATTGGCATCCTTCTGATTTAAATATCAAAATAAACTTTTTCAACAGGTTAATAAATTCTGCCTTTCTTTTCGCCATTTTTGGGAAGGGGTTGCTAGGAGACAGCTCTAGCTTGAGGTTGCTATGACGACTGTCACAGAGGAGCGTTTCTGGGTCCTGTCCTGATTGACGCGCCAAAACAACAGCAGGGCATTGTGGGATTTGTAGTATTAGCTGTAAATGCGCTGTATAATACTGGTGGGTCAGCTTTTATACACTGTAAAAAATATTTGTAGAAATTACAGTAAAACACTGTCAAATTGCATCAGAAATAGGACGTAAAATTGAACATTGTAAATCACCTTAGTAGATACTTTTAATTACTGTAAATCAAACAATAGCATAAAACTTTAAATTCTACTGTCATAAACTGTAGAAAACACACAGTTGTGCTGTAAAAATAAACAATTTTCATGTAAAATGAATGGAGAAATACCATGATGACACAATTATCCTGAAAGTAATGGGATTACTCTGTATAAATTACAGTTTTTTTTTGCTGATATTTACATTTACATAGGCTCACTGTATTTCTTACGGTGAAGTTCTGGCAACCACAGCTGCCGGTATTTTACCGTAAATTAAACAGATTTTTTTTACAGTGTAGTACAATAATAATGTAATAATTTGGTATTGCCACGCGGGCCAAATAAAATTACACTGCGGGCCAAATTTGGCCCGCGGGCCAGAGTTTGACACCCCTGCTCTAGGGTGCCGACAACCTGGTCTCACAGAAATCCGTGAAATAGCCACAGATTTCGCTTAACTCAAAATCCGTGGAATAGCCACGGAATCGCTCAAATTTCTGTGAAACTGACACGGATTTCGCTACAATGCAAGTTAATATTTGTTCCTATTGGTTTGTTCCAAGTCACGTGACTTTCAAGGTCCCGGCAGTCAGAACAAAAAACATGGCGGACAGTTCTCTCATTTTTAGTGAAAAATCAATATTTTGACTTAGTTTCTGCATAAAAATGGATTTTGATCACATTTCTAGCGAGAAATATATGTTTTATTTTCTAAATATTCACTCAGTGAATGTACATAATCACTTTGTATGTTGGAATAGCCACGGGATATGACTGTCATTAACTTGCATTGTAGCGAAATCTGTGTCAGTTTCACGGAAATTTGAGTGATTCCGTGGCTATTCCACAGATTTTGAGTTAAGCGAAATCCGTGGCTATTTCACAGATTTCTGTGAGACCATGTTGGGTGCCGAACTGCCCTCTAGGATGCCCTCACAATAGAGAAAACGTAATGAAGTGCCCTTAATGGGTGACCTCAATTGGGAAAAATCTATAGTCTATAATCATGACTGACAGCCTTTGAATTGTGACATCTGTCAAAAGTGAAAACTCTTCTGTAGAGGAGGTTACAGACAGGTTTAAGACAAAAATAGACTGTCTACTGACTTGATGCCTCCCTTACATGTGTTTCCTGTAGAAATGGGACATGATTGAAAAATCTAATCTTCAAGGCCGTAAAATGTCTGTAGAGCAAATTACTTTACAAGACAGATAATGCTCACACACTCTCACTGACCACAAGACTGTCAGCAATTTAGCTTAATTTAATTAGCTTTAATTAGCTGTGCAATGTAGGGGATTTCTGAAGCCCATAGTGCAACCGTTGTTTTGAAAGAAGTTGCATTATTAAATTTACATTAGAAGGTGCATTTTCCTCAAAGGTTATAAGGTTACCTGTTTTTTTCCAGAGTTGGAAAGTAGTTCTTCCAACTTTGGTGTTTTATGTCATCAGCTTTTAGTTGTAATGTTTAGTTGTAAGTGGAAACAACATGGATGCTACACAGAAGATGTGTTGCATTTTATTGCTGAGAGTGTTTAAACAACACCTTGAGTTTCCAATATTTGTGCAAAATGAAAGAGCAAAGGTACACTTTAAAAAAAAAACGGTAAAAAACCGGCAGCTGTGGTTGCCAGAACTTTACCGTAATAAATACGGTAGAACTTTTTTTAATATTACGGTAAAAAGATATTATCACTGTTGATTTCACGTTTAAGATTGCCATTTTATTCCATTTTTTACTGTATAAATAAAAGGTTTTTCCATCAAAAGAAACACTGTTTTGCCATATAATTGACAAGCAAATACTTTATAAATGAAAATGCATAAATTACAGATTTTACCATTAAATATTACAGTATATTTTTGTTAGCGATATGGTGTTTAGTACATTTAACAGTGAGACAAAGTACTTTTTACAAAATATAAATGCAAAAATGACAGTGGCGGCTTGTATATATATTACATTAATTACATATTACATATTTACACATGTGTTACATATTTACACATGTATTTTACACTGGAGTAATGTATTTTCCCCAAAACAAAACTGTAAAAAATACTGTTTTGGCTGATTTATACATTTACGGTGTTTCATTCTTACTGAAACTGAATTAACCCATTTATCATTTTACGGTCTTTTACTGTCATGGTTTAGCAGTTTTTCACCGTAAAATCTACAGATATTTTTTACAATGTAGTGAATCAAGTGAGCCATGAAATATGATCAAGAACTAAATTTTTTCAATTATTCTGACAGTACATGAATGCAGTACAAATGCCCTACAATGCAATATAAACAAACGGAAAGAATCATTTGTGAATCCTACCCAATAATTCAGATTTAGAGAGAGAGAGAAAGAGAGAGAGAGAGAGGTGGAGTCAATGATTGCATCTAATGCTAATATATCATGACAATACATGTACTTGATCTACAAAAAACTACATTGATACTGAACGCTGACCTCTTTCTAACAAATAATCTGGTAAAAAGCATTTACAAAATGATCAAAAAGTAATGAGTTCTTCACTTTTACATCAAGTTTCATAACAATCGGCCAGTAGTTATAATTCGAACCGATAACATAACGTCCTTGGTGAAGCTGACAAGACACAGGGGAGTACACCTTGTACACACAGATATGAAATATATAACACATGCCTTGAAAAGACTGTGATCTCAAGAACATTATACATGATGTATATATGTATAGCTTAATGGATGTCTGAATAAATGTTATGCTCTGTGAAATATTGCACCATGAGGTGAGCAGATGGCGTTAACTCATCCCTGCAGTTACACACCTTATGCACAACTGGACTTTTCTAAAGCCACATTTTGTAAGATAGAGAAAGTAGCTCAATCCAACATGATCTCACAGAAATCCGTGGAATAGCCACGGATTCACTCAAATTTCCGTGAAACTGACACGGATTTCGCTACAATGCAAGTTAATGACAGTCATATCCCGTGGCTATTCCAACATACAAAGTGATTATGTACATTCACTGAGTGAATATTTAGAAAATAAAACAAATATTTCTCGCTACAAATGTGATCAAAATCCATTTTTATGCAGAAACTAAGTCAAAATATTGATTTTTTCACTAAAAATGATTTTTTTGTTTTGATGTTTTTTGTTCTGACCGCTGGGACCTTGAAAGTCACGTGACTTGGAACAAACCAATAGCCACGGGATATGACTGTCATTAACTTGCATTGTATCGAAATCCGTGTCAGTTTCACGGAAATTTGAGCGATTCCGTGGCTATTCCACGGATTTTGAGTTAAGCGAAATCCGTGGCTATTTCACGGATTTCTGTGAGACCAGGTTGCTCAATCTGTATCTGTAAATGTGTGTCTTATATGTATTTCCTTCAGTTTTCTCCATTTCACTGAGTAGTTTCCCTGCTCCCTTCTATGTTTGTTTTTGTGCCATTATTGGGGACTGTGACTGATTTTTTTTGTATGTTTCTTTTTACTGAGTTCATTTGAGCCTAGAGGAATACACTGTTTTAACAGAGTCATATCACACAGATTGGGTTAATAACCTCACATAATGATGGTTTGTAATCCTTCACAGATGAGTGGCTTTACCCAATTTCCCTAAAGGGTTAGCAGTGCATTTTTGATTGTTTGCAAACAACAATAAATTAGAGTTCCCCCAAACATGCAGTTTGCAAGAAGGGGGGTGGGGGGAAGATAAGCCCAGATGGCAAATGTTTGTTGGCCCTTTCAGTAAATGGATGGGAAATGTAGCTGTCTGAGGTCTGCAAAGGGTTGCTGTTATGTTATGTTATTTATTGTGCAGTGAATAATGGCCGTCTAAGGTCAAAGTGGAAATACACCACCAACTGGAATGAACCTGGTGAACCCAGTTGTAGCTACACTATGTACCAAGGTTATTATAGTTAACGAAAACTAATGAAATAACGAAAACTAGAATTGAAATTTTTTTTTCGTTAACTGAAATCAAAATAAAAACCATATGGATTGGTTATGACATGTATTCAAAAAAAAAAAGCTGTACAGATTCTGTTCCTTCGCATATATACAGCATGTCATTATGAGTAGCCAAATATACATTACACAAACCAGCACAGACAGCCACAAAAACAAACAAACAGAGCTGTCTTAGACAAAAACAACAACCATAACAACAAGAACCACAGGGGGTAAGCCATATCATACATACATTTAAAAAAAGAGATCATATATGATACATAGAGATAAGTGGGGGGAGTCCCCCTAGAGACAGTATCAACAGAAGCATCATATTATCTCACTTATGGTCCAACAGGCCCTTCAACACAATGGCAGTTAGTCTTGTACAAAAAAACGATAACTAACTGAAACTGTATTGTGTGGTTACAAAACTAACTAAAACTAACTAAAATTATAGTGTAAATGTCCTTAGTTTTCGTTTTTGTCAACTTTTTTGATTCATAATTCAGTGTTTCTATTGGAACATGCAACACATGGTGAATATGTTTACTGAGACTGGGAACTAGAACCAAAATTCAAAACACCCAGAACTGTAAGAGTTAATAACCTTATTGGGGCTGAGATGATAAACCAAAGGAAATAAAGGCAAAATTTATTATGATCTATTTGAATCTGGCACCCAACATATAGCCCATTACAAAAAACTAAAACTAACACTAAAACTAATAAAAACTAAACTAAAAATAAGCATTTTCAAAAAATAAAACTAAACCAAAACTAGAAAACTCACTCTAAAAACTAACTAAAACTAACTGAATTTGAAAACAAAAATTCACTACGAAATTAAAAATAAAACTAATGAAAAATCCAAAACTATACATAATCTTCAAACTTTTCAGCACTGAGGGCCATGCTATTGTAAGACCATCCGAATAATTGGTTTTTGACCCTGACGATTGACATTTCAATTTTTTTCTTGAAGAATACAATCCTAATCTCAAAAAGCCAGGTTGCTATTTGCTATTGCTATTGCTATTTACTATTATATGTGAATAATTACAGCATCAAATTCAGAATGAGTGTATATATTTACAAAAAAAGTTTCCAAATTAAATCAAATCAAATCAACTTTATTTATATAGCCCTTTAAGACAGCGTTAGCTGATACAAAGTGCTGTACATGGCAGGACAGACAACAACAATAAAAACAATAAAAACAAAGAACAAGCAAAAACAACTAAAACAAAGCGAGTCTCATACTGGGTAAAACAAAAAACAGTAAATAAAAGTGGGTTTTAAAATTAATCTCAATTTTAAAATTAATCTTAATAAAAAAAAACACAAAGAACAAATACATTTAGATAGACTAGATACCTTGTCTTTGTACTGTAGTTCAGTAGTTCTCAACCTTTTTGAGTCGCGACCCCCAATTTAACATGCATGTTGTCCGCGACCCCCGCTCACTGAACAGTATATCACACGCACAGTTCAGATCACCCTAAAAAGAAGCAAAATGACCAAAAAAAGGAAACAAAATGACCAAAAAGACACAAAATTACCAAAAAAGACACAAAATTACCCAAAAATAGAAACAAAATCACCAAAAAGACACAAAATTACCAAAAAAGACACAAAATTACCCAAAAAAGAAACAAAATCACCAAAAAACGACGCAAAATGACTAAAAACAGACACAAAATGACCAAAGAAAGGAAACAAAATGACCAAAAAAGACACAAAATGACCAAAGAAAGGAAACAAAATGACCAAAAAAGACACAAATTGACCACAAAATGATCAAAAAAAGACACAAAAGGACCAAAAAACACACAAAATGACCAAAAAAAGACATTAAGTGACCAAAAAGACAAACACATCAACACTTTAACACAGTGGAGACAGAGCTGACTTCCAAAAATGATTTGGTGACCCCCAGAAATCATCTCGCGACCCCAATTGGGGTCGGGACCCCAAGGTTGAGAATAGCTGCTGTAGTTGAATGTAGGCCACAAAGGTCATTGCATTCTGTATTTAAACAGCTTTTTTTGCAGCTGTAAGTAATAAAATGACTGCACTTATCTGGTGTTTTTTAGTACGTTCACATCGATGAACGCAGCATCGGGAAGAACTGGGTGGGATGAAACTACCAACTGAGCCACATACATGTGATGTATCATATATTTGAGGAATGAAGGCCATATGGTCAATAAAAATGACTAATTTCACCAGTCGACTGAACAAACTACAAACACTAAAACAACAGGAAAAGCCATGAACCATTATTGTATTTATGTATTGAAACATTGAAAGCATAAACATTTTATTTGCTGCTGGTTAGAATGCTTTAACACCAATTATGGCAGAGAAATAAAGTAAAAGAAAGTATGCCAACCAACCCCGGGCTCCCCTACATTACTCACTTCAGTGAAGCAAATGGATTTTCTATTTTTATTGTTTTTCCATCATCTCTGGCTCCAGCTGTGGCTGTGATGTCTGAAAAAGTGCAACTGCAGGCTACCAGTAAAATGAAAACGAACTTCTTCAAACAACTACTTCTCTCCTATGTATAAGAATCGCTGCAGAGAATCGTTATCATCTACTTTTTGAATATCTCTTCCTGTCATCGTTGAAAACACCCTATTGACATGACGGGTGTGACAATAATTCCCAAGAGGAGCTGGACTCGTAATGGGTCAGTCCCAGATGTTTCAATCAAAGCCACAAATGTCGACCTCATTGTGGCACTAGAGGTAAAGTGAGGCGATCACTAAAGTCGGAGGGATTCATCCTCTGAGAACCATGGTCGTCAGTATAAAACTTAATGGTCATTAATTTAACCTCCTGAGACCCAAGCTTTAGTTTGGTAAGTATTGTTAGTTTCTCCTAGATATTTAGGATTAGTAGGACATGATAAGTACAAAAACTAAAAATTAATTAAAACTAAGCGTTATTAAAAACAAAGCGTGATTAAAAACAAATCGTTATTTTACTGTAGAACACAATTAATTCACCAGTGTGTAAAACTTTTTATTTCCATACATTTACAGCCTCTCTTTGAAAGAACGATAGTAAAATCTATTCGTTGTCAAATGAGAACTTCCTGATTAGCAGTCGTAGCTTGTTGCTATTGCTAAAAAATAGTTACATTTGTACAGAATCTCAAACTACAAACATTATTAAGCACAAATAAACAAGTTTTAACCATAAAATCTGATCAGGTTTTGTACCTGGTCCACTTTTTTCTGGGGATAAGCTGTTGATTGACTTTACCAAGATGCTGCCATCTGATTTTTACACTCCTTGATGTATTTTCTAGAGTGTGTACATAGTAGTATAAGTATAAAGTCTTGCATCTTGCAATTGATAGAGAAAGGAGAGGAACACCCTTATCCAATGTCAACAACCTGCAGAGTCAAGTCAGTTTTATTTGTACAGCCAAATATATCACAGAATTTATAACACCCTGGATAAGGATAGGGAAGACCCAACATAAAGAAAGACGAAGACCCAGATGTGAACATCTGGAACAAGGGAGCTGACAGCCAGGGGAGACTAACAGATCCCTGGACGGTTGAGGAAAGTTTGAGTAAAAAGAACAGACAATGACAAGAAACTAAGGAGAGAGATTGAGAAGACTTTATGTATGAATAAAGGAAAAAGGATAATTGCTGTTGTTGTTGCCAGTCGTCTTATGATCTAATGGATCCAGACCAAGGTTGGTCAGATGAGCACAGCTCACAGTGGAGAGATTCCAGCTGGACGTCCCCAGCCCCCACCTCCTTAAAAAAGCTTCTGAAAGATACCAGTGGGTGAGTGGGGCTCAACTCAAAAAACAAAAACAAACCTCACACCACATGCTGAAAGGCTCACACGAGTTACCAGCAGCTACAGAGAAAGGGCCTCCTGCCAGTGGAAGAACAGAAACTATAAAAAGAGGAAGACAATAAAAAAGAAACAAATAAAACTAACGAAACACTCCTCAAAGTCGTATAAATTGGTATCAAACATCACACACAATTTAAGAGTAAAACAAAAACAAGAAACAAAACAACAAACTTATTAAACCAAAATAATATTGCATGAAATGACAACCTGGTAATTGTAAATTTGGCAAAAATAAACCAGCTGTGTGGTTTATATATATATATATAAATATATATATATATATATATATATATATATATATATATATATATATAAATATATATAGTAAAATGCATCAGTCTCTAAGCTAAATGAGAACAAACACCTCAATTAACATTTGTCACAGTCGGGAGACACTGTATTATAGAATCTTTGTTATACTACTGTGTATTTTTTAATTACCGTTCAATTTCTGAACTTGCTAGCTGTTGCATTCTTTGCCTCAGTAAAATCACCTGCAAAGCCCATACATTTACATGAGCTACAGACATTTATAGTCATGGTTCCTGCACTAAACACGGGTTCTCCTTCATCTCAAGCACTTTTACTGCTCTCAGCTTGTGTTAAATGCATAAATGGCTGTTTATACTTTATACTTTAGACTGTATAAAATACATTTATACATTATTTATTAGGATTTACAGCTGATAACGCTGATAGTAGTGATTTTACATGGTTACAGAACAATCGTCATGTATATAGACGATCTTTGGCTGATAAAGTGACAGCACAAAGCTCTGCTATTGGCTTTTGGCGCACTGTTCTACTGGACACCAGTGGCGTAGGCAGAAATAATATTTTTTCCAAAAACTGAAAGGGACATCTTTTCCCAGAAAAAGGACTCATAAAAAGAACGATAAAAATGATAAATATAGACAAACTGGAAAAACAGTGACTATTTTTTTTTCCACAATATTTTTTATTTTATTTTCAGTTTATAACACTTTGACATACAGCTTTTACATTCATGTATCGTCATTCAACTTCCATATTTTAAGATAACTGCATTTACATAGACAGAAAAATAAAAACAAACAAAACATAACACTTCGAACAGGTATGCTCCTCCTGTTAAGGAAAATGGTAATCTATATACAATTGAGTATCGTTTGTAATTGGTGTGAATTAAAACACATATATAGAAAAGCAATATGAATCTAACAGTGACTATTTTACTTTGAAACATTATGCATTACAAAAGAAATGACAGCAAAACACCTATAGCCTATAACACACGCTCTCCCAACAGAGCTAAATAAAGGCTGTACACAATGAAACAGTATAGACAAACCATGTCAATTTGCGTATCGGCTCTATTGCGCGGCACAATTAATAATTTTATTGCACAAAATCCAAACAGTAGATAAGGCGTTAAAGCACAACAGAACATAGTCCTGCATCAGACAGAATTTTCACATTAATGACGATTGTTCCTTCAGTACCATGGTCAGTTCATTAGTAACAGAAGTTATATATAACGTTATATAGATGTAAAAAAAAAAAAGGACGTTCACCGGTTTGGTCTCATAACTTTGACCCTTTCACTGTATTTTCACTTAATGACAGTTTATTTGAACGTTTTGTTCAGTAAAAATGTCTTGTTCAGTGTTTGGTTGGACTAACAGACACTCCAAGGAGTCGCTGCTCAGTTTTCTGAGGTAAGTAACATACATATAGTTTATATTTTTTGCTAGCCAAAACTAACATCCCAGCTAATGCTAACATGAATTAGCAGCAGCTTCTCTCAGTCAAGTTGAGGTGTAGAGAGGCTGTAGTCAGTGATCAGATCCCTCTCCTCCTCCACAGTCCAAATATGGTCTGCTTCCTGTATCGGAAACAAGATGGCGACGAGTGTAACGCTGAACTCGATGCTTCCAACGGGCCACAAACCAATGGGTGACGTCACGGTGACTACGTCTATTATTTATATACAGTCTATGGTCCCCGAAACATTTTGTTCTTTGGAACGAGTCAAACCATCACTAGAGTTTGCTTTTCTTTTTCATCTCACATTAAAAGAGGCCGTTGAGAGGCTTTAAAACTTTTGTTGCATGTAACTACCGGACATAGTTACACAGGCCGACTTCAAAGATATTGACTCTTGGTTCCACATGGTGAACACTGGTCTCTTGGGTCGAAGTGTAATTTTGGTTTGACCCAAACGTGTCTTGTATTTAATGACCTGGGAGTGAGAACAGGCTGGGCTCACAGGCAAATAGTGCTGGTACAGCTAAATGGAACAAAATTATTATTAATACAATATTTTTTGTTTAAATGACTTTTTCCAGGTTTCTGGAAATGAGATCCCAGATTTCCTGATTTCCTGAAGTTATCAAGATGATGACAAATAAACTGCAAAGCAACAAGGTAGTCTTTCAGAAAACCACATGGCTGGTGGACCAGTAATGCCAAATATCATCAAATTAACAAGTCCAGCATTGTAGTGCAAAATAGTAAACATGTGGAAACCAGATGTCATTCTAGTATTTATTATAACATCTCAAACCAACTTGATGCTTGGGTGGTTTTTATCACTTTCACTGGTATTTTAGGAAAATCCATCAACACCATAGTGCAATATGTGTCTGTATGTAATGTAATAAGTGTCATTCTTGCTTCTGCATTTATGTCAAGACACTTTACTGCATCAACAAAGATAACAAGGAGCAGTACAGAGCACTGGTAGAGAGTAATCATGGTTACATGAAGACCCCTGGACAATATATTGAACTAGCTTTTTTTGACAGTGGTGGAAAGTAACTAAGTACATTTACTCAAGTACTGTACTTAAGTACAGTTTTGAGGAACTTGTACTTTCCTTGAGTATTTCTATTTTATGTCACTTTTTACTTGTACTTCATTTCATTTTTAGGCAACTATTGTACTTTTTACTCCACTACATTTAGCTGCCAGCTTTAGTTACTTTTCAGGTCGAGATTTAACATAAAACATAATAGATTTAAAAATTGTACTAATTAAACCACACAAAAGTATATTAAGTAGTTAAAATTAGCCCTATGTTGACAACAGTAAATTTAAGGCGAACATAAATGCATCAAAAATAATAATACAATAATATATTTGGACAATCTGAGTGAGTCCATTCTGCATTGCGAATACTTTTACTTTTGTTACTTTAACTACATTTTGATGCTGATACTTTTGTACTTTTACTTAAGTAAGTTTTGAATGCAGGACTTTTACTTGTAGTGGAGTAATTTCACAGTGTGGTATCAGTACTTTTACTTGAGTAAGGGATCTGAATACTTCTTCCACCACTGTTTTTTGACTAGTTTGTTCCCCTACTAAACACATTTCAATATATGAGAATAAAGCTATTAATCTTATATAATCTTTAAATTAGCCACAACATTGAGCCTTTGGCTACGGTTCAGCAGAAGCAGAAAATTGAGGTTTTCCCTGAAGGCACATGCACACTCATCTTCATTTGTATAACAGCTGTGTTTTATTTTGAAAAGATTTAATAGAAATTCTCTCAGGGAAAACCTTTTTGAGTAGGCAGCCCATACTCATATAATAACTTCATATCCCAAAGTACATTCAGGATACTAATCAAAGCAGCTGTCTTACATTTTTATCTAAAGAGGGAACATATGGAGAAAATGAGACATCACTGAGGCACAGCAGTTTATACATATGTTCTAATGGAGTATTTGTCTAAGGAACTCTCCCACCATCATTTACAGTTACATAAGAGTGTAATGTTTCATAATTATGCTAACATTTAGGTAGAAGCCAAGGCTCTGCCCTTAAAATATGATTAGCTTTATCAGCATGAAATATGGATATTACTACATGCCATGTGAAGCACAAAAGGGATCTATAGTGACCTGTACTTTATGCAGACATTTAGGGAATATTGCAGAATACATAGGCAGCATGAATACATTAATGAAATCAGAATACTTTTAACCCTTTGATGCACAACATGGGTCTAAAGTGACCCGACAGAGTTTTTATGTTCTATATCTTTGCAATAAATTATTTCCATCATTCAGTATTCCAGGTTTTCCTCAATTTGTTTGTTTTTGATCATCATACATCCTAATTTTATGTTTTCCTTTATTCATTTATGAATAAAATCCCCTTTTGTGTCACTACCCTTCTAATGCACAACATGGGTCAAAAGTGACCCATATCCATTTTTTAGCTAAGTAGCTAATTTCTTGGCTAAGTATTTAGCTAAGTAGCTTGCTAAGCTAAATACTTAGCTAACTTCTTCGCTAAATAGTTAGCTTAGCAAGCTACTTAGCCAAGTTGTTAGCTATGTAATAATACAAAAACGTTTTTCTCCATAAAGTATGAGAAGCAAAATGTAAATAATGATCTGTTGTTATCAAAAACAAGATATTTAAAGAATACTTGAAATATTCAATCATAAAATAAGTTGATATCAAAAGATAGAGCACAGAAACACATAGCAAGCATTAAATATTAATTAAATAACATGGGAAATTAATGTGGGTCATTTTTGACCCATGGTGTGGGTTAGAAGGTGTCAATATGTTGTGCATCAAAGAGTTAATGGAACAATGTCACTCTATAATAATAGCATACAGGGACTGAAGGTTCAAGTGTATTAGATATCATGGATCATAACTATCAGTGAAATCAGTGGTGTAGGGTTTGCATGAGGGAAGATATGGTGTGTGACTGTTGTAGTGTGCAAAAAATAATACAAACAAAACTAAAGTTGTCACACCGTGGTGAGGTCTTGGTTTCTTTTTATGTTTTGGTCTCGTCACTGCTTTTATTTTGAAAAGTAACTCTCCTCTCGTTTCAGGTCACCTGCCCCTCCCTGTGTGTGTCTCCTGCCTGAGTGTCTCCCCTAATTACCGATTGTGTTCACCTGGAGCGCCTTTTGTTTATTAGTATTTTATTTTGTCCCTTTTTTTCCCCTTTCCTTGTCATGTTGTTTTTCCTTATCCCTTAGGATAAAATTGCCTTGTTATTCAGGTTAGTCAGGAGTTTTGTTATTTTCCCTCTTTTCAGGGAATTTTAGTTTTAGGTCTTCTAGACTGTTAATTTTCATAGCCCTTTTGTTTCCTCTGTTCGGGAATTTCCTCTTGCTGACTAGTACTCAAAGTGCTTTTTTTGACAAACTCTATCTCTGCGTCTGAGTCCTGCTTCGAGCCCGGCCTGACAAAAGTAATGCTGCCATCCTCACACCACGGGCAATAAAACTGCGACGAAACAAAAGGAGAAAACAAGCCAGAACAACGATCAACAACCAAAACAAACAATCACAACCAAGGCGGGAGAAAGCACAGGAGCAGGGATAACAGGACCTCACTTTTATATATAAGTGTTCCCAGGAGGCACAAATTAACACTCCCAATTATATTATGGTGACACCAACTCCTGTTTGAAAGCAGGGGGCATCACAGCTTTGTTTTGCTTCTGTCCTGATTGACAGCTGGCCTGTTAGTGACCTGTGAGTCACAAGGGAGCCACTCCCTAAATCATACCCTGTTTTATCATCTTCTAAATGGGAAAATAAAAATTATTTACACCATTAACATCATATTGTCTTGAAGAAGACTTGAAACTAGCGATTGAGACCATAATCTTGCCACGAGGATTTTGTTCTGAGGTATTAAATCCAGTGAGAAGTGGTCTCATTTTGTATTGCGATAGGACCGGACTTCTTTTGCAACTGACCTTGGCGCCCCAGTTGGAATTTTTACAGATTACCTTAAGGCACTTAAGAGGGTTGCTTCGCCGCTCAGAATGGGAGGTTATAGCCTGTTGCAAATTATTTGCTCCCATTAAACAGCTTAGAAGCAGACCCAGCAGCCACCTGTACACTGTGGCCCCCAGCACTGAAGTGTGCCACTGTTGTCAATTGCCCCAGAGGGCTTTTGGAGCAATCCGGACCCCCAGCGCTGAGTCATGCACTGACTAAACCTGAGCCACCACAGCCAATCACCAAAAGTTATTTTTCTTATTAATTAATTTTTATTTAATTTCACAATGCCCATGTTCTGATTGTTGGGACTCTTTTTTTTTTTTTTTTTTTTTTATTTCTTTTTTTTATGCCAGAGGTCCAGACTGTTGGTGTCATGTCCTTAAGGATTTACACAGAGTAGTTTGAGTCTTTTTTTGTCTTTTTTGTCTTTTTTTCATTTATTTGGTTATGTATATTTGTTGGGGGGGGTTCACAACTTTTGTAAAAAATGCTTAACCAATGATGTCAATGTTTTCAATATGAAAAAATCATAAATAAAGTTGCAAAAAAAAGTTATAGATATTTATCTATAATCTGTTCACCCATTGGTTATATATATATAAAAAAACGATTAAAGGCCTACATGTTAAAAGTTACACATAGAACCTTTAATAGTATAAACATTTGTCATTATATGCACAGTGTCAATATAGTATTAAAAGGTGGCTCAATTTAAATTATTTAATGTGAATTAGGCGAGAAAACAATTACAGCTACAGGGATGAATATATTGTTTAATGTTGCAGATATAGCCTAATAAATAATCTGTCAGTGGTAATAATTATTACATTTTAAATAAAACCATGTAGGTCAGTGATATTTATAGCGATGAGAGGCGTGAAGCCAAAGGGGGGCGTGTACTGAGCCGTGTGTAAACCTGCCTCTCTAATAAGTTCGGGTCCGAGAGCACTGAGAGCCAGAGAAACCACCAAGTCGTCCAAGAAGTTGGATGTAGGCTGCAGGCTGCAGCTGGCAACGCTACACGCGGTTTTTTGTCCTCCAGGAGCTCCATATTGCGGAATCAGAGGAGAGACTCATGCTCAGTGTCAGCATGAAGCTGGCGGTTCTCTGGCTCTACATTTTGCACTTGGCCTTTGTCAGTGCTGGACTTCTCAGCCGGATCGATCAACAAAATGCCAAAACCAACATGTCAGTCGGCTTGGCTCAAGCCCCTCAGAGCACAGGTGAGTGCCCTTTCCACTGCGTAATAGTAGTAGTAATAATAATAATAATAATAACAAGTGATTATACAATTTTTCGCCATGTGTGACTTATATTTAAAGTTTCATGAGTTTTGGGGTATGTTCAGGCAGTGAAAAATGCAATCATTTTGTCACGAGAATAATAAAAATAATAAATAATCATTCGAAATACAATAGGGACCTCGCAGGTCGTTGCCTCATCGGGCCCTAATAATAATAATAATAATAGAAATGATTTTTTTAAAAAGCAATTTCCAAAAGCAAAGTTACAAAGGGCTTTACAAGGAAATAATAAAAAACGTAAGCTTTTATTGGCCTAGTTCACAGATAATATTGTTATAGTGAGATAAACCATACTAAAAGCAGTGGTGGAAAAAGTATTCAGATCCTTTACTTAAGTAAAAGTACTAATACCACCCTGGTAAATTACTCCACTACAAGTAAAAGTTCTGCATCCAAATCTTACTGAAGTAAAAGTAGAAAAGTATCAGCATCAATATCTACTTAAAGTATGAAAAGTAAAAGTACTCGGGTTATGCAGAATGGACCCACTATAATTGTTTTATATATTCTAAATATATTATTACATTATTTGTATTGGTGATTTAATGTATGCAGTGTTTTAATTTTGTAAAGATTGGGCTCATTTAATTACTTAATATACTGTTAAAAGATTTAATTAAAAAAACGTCTAATCACTTTACATTGATCATATTTCATATTAAATCTCGACCTGAAAAGTAACTAAAGCTGGCAGCTAAATCCTAGAGTAAAAAGTACAATATTTGCCTAAAAATGTAGTGGAGTAGAAGTAAAAAGTTACATAAAATGGAAATACTCAAGTAAAGTACAAATACCTCAAAATTGTACTTATGTACAGTACTTGAGTAAATGTACTTAGTTACATTCCACCACTGACTAAAAGCAGTGTAATATAATAAAGAACACACTAAACTGTAAAGGTAAGACAAAGTAGTCACGTTTAATAACCTGAATACTGTTTAAAAACACGAAAGAGTAGGCCAATCCTACAGTATAGGCTACATAAAAAATATTATAGAACAATACAATAAAATAACAAATACAACACGTTATTTTCAATTGTGACAATGTGCTGTAAATTGCTATTTAGCATCACTTTTTAGTCGAGTTTGAAACTGAATACAATCTCTCAACATCAACACATGACTAAAGGGATTTAAACGGAATATGGAATTATTGTCAAATGTAATTTTGTGTTCATAACTTAGTTAAATGGATCTTGTTGTCTTTCCAAAACATAATGTAAACCCTGTTAAGCTATGTTATGTAATGGAATATATGATTTCTGCATCCCAGTGTTAATAATGATCTCATGCTGTGACAGATATGATACAACAGATGTATAAGATAACACAAGATAAATTGACACAAGAAAAAACTACAGGCTATACAATATATGATCCTAAGAATAACAAAAATATACAAAATATATATACAGCAGGGTTCAGATATATTTATGTACAGTATCAAAGTTGTGTAGTGTACATGATTAGTATAGAATGAACACGATTATGGTAGTAATAATGATAATATTGCACATTATGTGCCATTATGTCTTGTGAGCCAGTTGTAAATGAGTTAATTAACTAAAAATGTGATGCAGTCAAAGGGATTTATTAATCAGAAAAGAGGATGGGTGGGTTGGGGCATTGGTGCTGTACATTAAGAGATTTATTTTCTTTTTTTTAAAGAAAGAAGAAAAGAAAGAAAAAAACAGACATATCCCTTGTATGTGTATTGTGATTCTGAAAAAATCAACATACCTATAGAAAAAGTTGTAAAATAATCCATATGATATTCAGTTCTTTTGAAAAGAAAATATGTTTACCGTTAGTATCCGAGACATACATCTCTTTTTACAAGACAGTGTTATTAATGTCAAGATTTATGATGCCATAAATTGTAGCTCTTTACTGTCGACCACAGATGTATGCACCAAAAGTATTACAGGCAGAAAAATCACAGCACCAAATAATCTCTCTTTAAAATGTTTAAACTATTACACTAAAATATCTGCTGGCTGTTCCCATGCTTGACTGGGACAACATGATCTGGAACTGGAGGCCATACTTGGCCATTTTGTAAAAAAAAAATTGTAATCAAAACCGCCACAAATGTGCATAATATTACTTAAATTTGACATGTCATGCTAGCTGAACACATAATGAAGAATGATTGTGTTATTGTGGTTGTAAAAACATTTTACTGTCATTACCACATTACATTGTATTTGCCACACTGAAATATGATAGACCCCAGGAAGAATAGCTGCTGCTTTGCGAAAAAATAATGGGAATCTAAATAAAAACAATCAAACAAACCAGTGTACTTCTGCAGTAAATTAGGATTTTATAGTGAAGCCTGATTAGGGAATTATTGCACTGCATGCCAACACTTTCTGTTTACTATATACCATATATACATTAAGGAAGCTCCTATATATACACAGAGCCTTCTGCATGCAGCTGGCAGGTAGTAGCAGAAATTAGACCCCTGGGGGATTTTTACTGAGGCCCTCTGGTGGACAGAGAAAGAAGGAATTTAAAATATTGTTTCTGTTTTACTTGTGATTACATAATAACTGTCAACGTGACATAACAGGCCTTGTTTTCTAGTGATTTAAATCTATTTATGAGATATTATGCTGATGCTATAGAGACTAATACTGTGCCTCTGTGCCTAAGTAGACAACAGGTGCATGTGCACTGTAAAAAAAAAACTTTTGTTTTTACGGTAAAAAAACCGGCAGCTGTGGTTACCAGAACTTTACCGTAATAATTACGGTGCAACTTTTTGTAACATTACGGTATAATGATATTAGCACTGTTGATTTCACGTTTAAGATTGCCATTTTAGTCCATATTTTACCGTATAAATAAAAAGGTTTTCCATCAATTGACAAGAAAATACTTTATAAATGCTGCATAAATTAAAGATTTTACCATTAGATATTACAGTTTATTTCTGTTGGAGATATGGTGTTTAATACATTTAACAGAGAGAAAAAATTTTGACTCCACTCCCCTTTTGCCCCTATTTGTACTCCACTACAAGTCTACTGCACTATATTAAGTTGACAGCTAGTTATTTTGCAAAGTATATGTACTGCACAGACACAGGTGTTCCCAGTCCCTCCCCCTGAATAACTCTCAAATGGAAGTTGATTGTAAACAACAGCAGGGGAGGGAGCTGTCAGTCAAACACTACAGCTGCAAGTAAAAACATCTGTGTGGACGTACTGAGTGTATATGGGGCGTTTAAATACAAATGATCTGATACCTTTATACAATATGATGCTTTATAGTATAGACCAGGGGTGTCAAACTCAAATACACAATGGGCCAAAATTCAAAACTTGAATAAAATCGCGGGCCAACATTGAACAAATAAACCTTTTAATATATACCAAACATGTTTTGCTTTAACATTCAATATGGAACCAGCAACACTTATAAACATACAATATATAACTAAATAGTACAGACATGCAAAATCAAATTTCAAATAAAAAACACATCAATGTCATTAATTTATTAAATAAAAATTAAGCAAAAATCGTATGCCTCTTTTCTATTTGCGTCCTTCTGATTTAAATATCAAAATAAACTTTTTCAACAGGTTGCTATGACGACTGTCACAGAGGAGCGTTTCTGGGTCCTGTCCTGATTGAAGCGCCAAAACAACAGCAGGGCATTGTGGGATTTGTAGTATTAGCTGTAAATGCGCCGTATAATACCGGCGGGTCAGCTTTTATAGTACAATAATAAGATAATAATTTGGTATTGCCTCGCAGGCCAAATAAAATTACACTGTGGGCCAAATTTGGCCCGTGGGCCAGAGTTTGACACCCCTGCTTTATAGTATAGACAGTATAATTATTATACTGCATATATAAATATACAGCTTTTGAAAATACAGGGGCTTGGTTGGAAGCAATTGTTGTGGCAAAAATCGTGATAAGGAGGAAAGATCACTGAGTCGTTGGAGCATAAGTAATAAATGTTTATTCTGATTGCAACCAGGAGAGCACAAGGTACAGTCAAAAAAGTCTGCACAGAGTGAAGCATAAAGTTATAATTGGACTTGAGATATTAGGCATCCAGCACAAAAAACAAGAAGCAGCTGTGACCTGTTATCTTACAGGATGAAAGGGCGGATTCTGGTCACATAAAAGTTCATAAAGTTATGTGAAAATGATATAAAGTTATGTGAAAATGCATACGCATGGCACTTTGTCATAACACAATAGTCTAAATGCAGTGGTGGAAAAAGTATTCAGATCCCTTACTTAAGTAAAAGTGCTGATACAACACTGTGAAATTACTCCACTACAAGTAAAAGTCCTGCATTCAAAACTTATTGAAGTAAAAGTACAGAAGTATCAGCATCAAAATGTACTTAAAAGTATCAAAAGTAAAAGTACTTTTTATGCAGAATGGACCCACTTGGATTGTTTTATATATTCTAAAAATATATTGTTGGATTATTATTTTTGATGCATTTATGTACGGACCGCTTTAATTTTCCCAAGGTAGGGCTCATTTTTACTACTTAATATACTCTTATGATGTTCAATTTAAAACATGTTAACATGTTAGCAAACATTTCATATTAATTATGTTTTTATGTTAAATCTTGAACTGAAAAGTAACTAAAACTGGCAGCTAAATATAGTGGAGTAAAAGTACAATATTTGCCTCAAAATGTAGTGAAGTAGAAGTACAAAGTAACCTAAAATGGAAATACTCAAATAAAGTACAAATATCTCAAAATCGTACTTAAGTACAGTACTTGAGTAAATGTACTTAATTACATTCCACCACTGTCTAAATGTGTGTGATGTGGTTAAATTAAAAGTAATTTCCCATTTGCCCAGAGTCAGACAGAACTAGTGAATACATTTTTTATGCATTTAGTCTGTCAAACAGCAATATCAGGCTGCTCTAGCTTAACTGTATAGTGTCTATGTGATCAAATAACGGAATCATGATGCTGTAGTCATCTAAGATTGATCAAAACCAAGCAAGTAAACTAAGGGCCGCTGAGAGTACTCGTGGTTTGAGGGGACGCCCACAGTCTCCCCTGCATTAAAGGAAACAGCAGGTCAAAGTTTTCTTTACCCTCACACATCACCAGCTAACATTACCTGCACTGTAAGACTTTGCTGTAAATTTACAGTCAAATTCTAAAAGTAACTTGCTGTATTATGATTGTACAGTATATTGCTGTGAAAGCAATGCATTGTGGGAGTTATCATGATTGCTCAGGCATTCAGGAACTTACGGTTTTCAGGTTCAGCTGAGCATGTCGGGAAAATAAAGCCGTTATTTTCGGAAAAAGAAGAAAAGTTTATTCCATTTTTGTCTGGGCTGAAATAATCACAATGTGTTGTTTTTCCAGTGAAGCTAATAAAGCGTTTTCATGGATTAGTTGTAACATAATTTAGAGTTAAACATTCAAACGTTACGCTATTTTTTTTCTTCGTTTCGAGGCAGTTTGTCAGTAAACAAACCTGTATTTCTATAATACAGTAGAGGTACTGTACATTTTACAGTAACTTAATGGTGAAACTGTTGCCAGTAATTTACTCTAATTTTACAGTAAAAAGTTTTACAGTGTGGCAACCTTCGCTAGCAGCTGTTTTTGTGTTATCACAGATACCACAGGGCCCTGTTTTAATGCTACCATCAGGCTGTCACTGCATTATAGTATAGAAAAAAAGTTTTCATGTTGGTGCATCTTGGAAACATGTATGCCAATACAGATAAATCACAATATACACTACTGGTCAAAAGATTTAGAACACACCAACTTTTCCAGAATTTAAGTGAAAATGATGCAGTTTAATGTCTCAGTGTACTCTGAAATTAATGCACATTTGCAACATTTAAAATTCTTTATTGAGCATGATAGTGTTTTGAAAGTAAAAAAAAGATTCAAAATCACATTTTATCTTGGACTAAAGGACTAAAAAAAGACACAAAATGACCCAAAAAAGACATAAAATGACTAAAAAAGACATCAAAAGACACAAAATGACTAAAAAAGACATGAAAAGAATTCAAAAATGGACAAAATAGCCCAAGACTCCATAGAGTTAAGTTGTTAACCCACTTCTTGTTCCCTGAAAAAGGCCTACTTGTATAATTCTGAAATGTACATTATCTTTCAGTTTTGGTTAAGCTTACCTTTTTTTATTTACCTCTGGCAGTTCACCACTTACCTTTGTACCCTTTCAAGCTGTTCATTTGACTTGAACTGCTTGAATTTCAATAAAAAACTGGAAAAATTGGGCTGTTCTAAAACTTTTGACCGGTAGTGTACCTGTGACAGACCAATAACGGACGATAAAATTAGCTGAGCTATAAATTGGTGGGGCTCTTTTGATACTGTAAGTGTTCTTCTGATAATACTGAGAAATGAGCATCTGTAAACACTAAAAGCTGTGTTGTATTTGTTTCTACAGGGTCCTTAAACCCTAGCAGACAGAGACTGTTTGCGAGGAGAGGACAGTATAAACGACAAAGGATTCACGTGCCGGTAAGATTCTTAGAAACCTGTCACATTGAGCATAGAAATTATACTTAATGTTATTATTTTTCGAGGGCTTAAAATCTTCATTTTGTGATTTCTATACACTGCACTTTGGCTTTTATGATCTCAATTGAGAATTCATTGAAAAAAAAAACAATCAAAGGGGTCGTTTACGCTTTGCAAAGCTTGAAACGGTCTTTATTCTTGGTTTTACAGCTTTGGCAGGTTTTTATCAAATGTGCACCAATAAACAATTACATTACTAGTAATATACAGTACAGGCCAAAAGTTTGGACACACACCTTCTCATTCAATGCGTTTTTCTTTATTTTCATGACTATTTACATTGTAGATTCATCAAAACTATTAATGAACACATGTGGAATTATGTACTTAACAAAAAAGTGTGAAATAACTGAAAACATGTCTTGTATTTTAGATTCCTCAAAGTAACCACCCTTTGCTTACTAGAATATAAGACATGTTTTCAGTTATTTCACACTTTTTTGTTAAGTACATAATTCCACATGTGTTCATTAATAGTTTTGATGAATCTACAATATAAATAGTCATGAAAATAAAGGAAACACATTGAATGGGAAGGTGTGTCCAAACTTTTGGCCTGTACTGTACTTAATGTTATTATTTTCCGAGGGCTTAAAATCTTGATTTTGTTATTTCTATACACTGCACTTTGGTTTTTATGATCTCAATTGAGAATTAATTGGGGAAAAAAATCAAAGGGTTCGTTTACACTTTGCAAAGCTTGAAAAGGTCTTTATTCTTGGTTTTACAGCTTTGGCAGGTTTTTATTAAATGTGCACCAATAAACAATTGCATTACTAGTAATATAGTATAATATGTTTCAGCTCTGAGCCATTCAGAAAGCTTTTTTCATCTTTCATTGAACAAAACCAGCACTTGATTTCAAAACTCAAACGTTCACCTACACTCAAAAAAATAATGAAGCCAAAAATGTGGACTTTATGTAGTTTAATTACATGTACATTTTCCATGTAATTTTGTTACATACGTTGAATTTAAAAGGTCAAATGAAATGCAATGTTTTCCTCTCATTTAAAAGTAACATAAATACATTAAATAACGTTAATGCAAATTACATAAAGTTAATGTGTAAATTTACTTAAAGTTTATGTAGACTTTTACATAAACCTTATGAGTTTATTCAAGCATCTCATATGCAAGCAGTTATGAAAAAGTTTCTTGATTAACATTAAGCACCAAATTGGGGCAACAGATTACTGTTTAGGGAACACATATTCAACATTAATAAGTTGCTTATTAGCATGCAAATAAGTAACATATTGGCTCTTAATGAGTCATTATTAAGTAGTTATTAATGCCTTTTTCTGCATGGCCTTATTATACAACCAGTAAGACATTAACTAAGAGTTTTCCCTCAATAACCTCAGAATTATTGCTTATTAGTAGTAAGTACGGAAGGTTTTTTATATGAGTTATGATCTTAATAAGCTTTACTTCGTATGGAATTTATAAGTCTCCTTAACTTTATATGTAATATTGAATGAACTCATAAGGTTTATGTAAAAGTATACGTCAATTTTAAGTGAATCTACACATTAAGTTTATGTAGAAATTTGCATTAACGCTATTTAATTTATCTATATTACTTTTTGATGAAAGAAAAACATTGCATTTAATTTGACCTTTCACATTCAATGTATGTAACAAAATTACATGGAAAATTTACATGTAATTAAATTACATAAAGTCCACATTTTTTGGCTTAATAATTTTTTGGAGTGTATCATGTCTCCTTGTTTCTGGTCTCTCCACCTTCCAGAAACCCAAAGTGGTCCCTGTTACTCCAAATGACATCCAGCCTCCCAACAAAGTGGACCCCAAACCTGCAAAGCCCAACTGCTCCCAGATGACACAGAGCTGCTTGCCTCAGTCCGGCTGCTGTGACCTGAGCGCCTCCTGCCACTGCCGCTTCTTCAACGCAATCTGCTTCTGCCGGAAGATCGTGTAATACGAAGAGGAGAACATAAAAAACACCAATACACTAAAACTGAAACACTCTCAGACACACACTACACACCCATAAACGAACCTGGTCTCACAGGAATCCGTGAAATAGCCACAGAATCACTCAAATTTCCGTGAAACTGACACGGATTTCGCTACAATGCAAGTTAATATTTGTTCCTATTGGTTTGTTCCAAGTCACGTGACGTTCAAGGTCCCGGCGGTCAGAACAAAAAACATGGCGGACAGTTCTCTCATTTTTAGTGAAAAATCAATATTTTGACTTAGTTTCTGCATAAAAATGGATTTTGATCACATTTCTAGCGAGAAATATATGTTTTATTTTCTAAATATTCACTCAGTGAATGTACATAATCACTTTGTATGTTGGAATAGCCACGGAATATGACTGTCACTAACTTGCATTGTAGCGAAATCCGTGTCAGTTTCACGGAAATTTGAGTGATTCCGTGGCTATTCCACGGATTTTGAGTTAAGCGAATCCGTGGCTATTTCACAGATTCCTGTGAGACCAGGTTGCATAAACACAGATATCATGCCCTACGCTGTCACAATTGTGTTATAGCAGTTTAATCAAGCACTTCAACATGCGGACTGATATGGATATATATGTATATATATATATGGACCCATATGGATTGGACAATAAGGCAACATCTCAGAGTCAGCCTCTTCAGACAGTTAGTGCACATTTGGAGGACTGAAAACAAACTTTTATACCTCTTGTGAAAGGCAGCTGCTTAAAATATTTATCCACCACAATACAATTACTGTATGTTATCTTTATTATCATTATTGTTCATTTTTGATGTTGCTGTCATTGTTGTCGTACTGCAACGGTGTTTCAGCACCAGCCTCACATATATACACTACTGGTCAAAAGTTTTAGAACACACCAACTTTTCCAGAATTTAATTGAAAATGATGCAGTTTAATGTCTCAGTGTACTCTGAAATTAATGCATATTTGCAACATTAAAAATTCTTGATTGAGCATGATAGTGTTTTGAAAGTAAAAAAAAAGATTCAAAATCACATTTTATGTTGGACTAAAGGACTAAAAAAAGACACAAAATTACCAAAAAAAGACACAAAATTACCAAAAAAAGACACAAAATGACTAAAAAAAGACACAAAATTACCAAAAAAAGACACAAAATGACTTACAAAGACATGAAAAGAATTCAAAAATGGACAAAATAGCCCAAGGCTCCATAGAGTTAAGTTGTTAACCCATTTCTTGTTCCCTGAAAAAGGCCTACTTGTATAATTCTGAAATGTACATTATTTTTCAGTTTTGGTTAAGCTCACCTTTTTTTATTTACCTCTGGCAGTTCACCACTTACCTTTGTACCCTTTCAAGCTGTTCATTTGACTTGAACTGCTTGAATTTCAATAAAAAACTGGAAAAATTGGGGTGTTCTAAAACTTTTGACCGGTAGTGTATGTAGGCC
Source organism: Centropristis striata (assembly GCF_030273125.1). Classification (NCBI taxonomy): domain Eukaryota; kingdom Metazoa; phylum Chordata; class Actinopteri; order Perciformes; family Serranidae; genus Centropristis; species Centropristis striata. Next base: position 29,055,872 of record NC_081539.1, on the reverse strand, counting down.
CTATATATACATGGTCACCCATGAAGTTAGAACAAAATATTTTTTATCTCTTTCCATGAAATGATTGTGACAATGTGATTTATTATATGCATATAAAGGCTATCTTCTCAAAACTTTATATTAATCAATCTCTCCCAAACATATCACAATGAAAATGAAACCACAATTAACAGAGTATTGTGTCTGAAAACACAAGTATTCCAACTTGATGGGCCACCGTGTATTTGCATGTGTGTGTATATATATATTTGTTTATGTGTGTGTTTTGTTTTATTAACATTATGTCCATAATTGTGTGAATAATTAATTGAATCAATTCATTTTAAGTGTGCTGCTTTGTCATGTTTTTGCGCTCCTGCAAATGAATTAATGCTGTATAGTCTCTGCAGTCTTTAATGTGTCATTGTTGTTATAATATTGTACACAATCAATAAATTATACAGCATTAGTAAGTGCTCAGTTTTGAACACAAAGAATAACTCCGAAGTTACAGAAAAACAGTTGCACCTGCACTCAAAAAAATGATTCAAGCCCTTCTTAGATGTGACACATTAATGTATTGTTTGTCTAATGAAAATATATCAATTAAAATCAAATCAAAAGTAGTTTAAGAAGTGTAACCTAAAATGTATTAATTGACTCCCCTGTCCTTCCCTTCAACCCAAAAAGAATGACTTTCAGTTTTCCAATTCTATGTTTTTAGGTTGAACGAACACAATTTCTTTATTTTAGCTCTCCTCGACATAAATTAGTTGAGGTAACTCAATTTAAATACAATACATACATGTTTTTAATTTGAGCTCGACCAAATGTAAAAAAGTGAGCTACATTAACTCAAATACATTATATTGCATCGATGCACTTGTTTTGAGTTTGGGCTACAAATATTTGTTGGATGGAAATTCTGCCCACAATTGAATTGAGTTCATCCAATGAGTTATTTTTGAGTGTGGATGGTTTGAGTAATAGCAAACTCGGCATCGATAATTTAACAAAAATGGAAAATATTTCTAAATGATAGGCTTTATTATTCCCTCAAAGGAAATGTAAGCTGCATCAGAAATGATCTGGTCCAACTAAATTACATATCCTGCATTAATGCTGTATAGGACTAAGCAGATGTCATATCACACAAATGTGGAGGACGAAAGTAAATGTTTCGATGATTGTAAAAAACTTTTTTATTAATTCCAGTTTTTCACTCACATGTCATTTGTAATATGATGTTGGGTTATAAGTGCAGCCCACTTAGAGTGAACTTGATTACTTAGGAATTGCTTATTTATTAGCATGAATCCCTTATAACAAGCGAGGTTAGGTAATATTTTAATGCTTTCAGGAATAAACCTGCCTTTTAAATGCTAAGAGCAATAAAAATGCAAAAAAAAATTTTTAGTGTCCATGTTGTTTCCACATTAAAATTAAAACTCATGAAGACATTGAAGTCAGATTGAACAACTTCCCGCTGAGTAATGGGCAAGGTTATAATTTATTAATTTCGTTGTGAATTTTTGTTTTCAAATTCAGTTAGTTTTAGTTAGTTTTAAGAGTGAGTTTGCTAGTTTTAGTTTATTTTTTATTTTTTTTAAATGCTTAGTTTTAGTTTAGTTTTTATTAGTTTTAGTGTTAGTTTTAGTTTTTTTGTAATGGGCTATGTGATGGGTGCCAGATTCAAAGTGCTCATAATAAATTTTGCCTTTATTTCCTTTGGTTTATCATCTCAGCCCCAATAAGGTTATTAACTGTTTTGTATTTTGGTTGGAGTGTAGACATCCAAGTCTCAGTAAACATATTCACCATGTGTTGCATGTTCAAATAGAAACACTGAATTATGAATGAAAAAAGTTGACAAAAACGAAAACTAAGGACATTTCCACTATAATTTCAGTTAGTTTTAGTTAGTTTTGTAACCACGCAATACAGTTTCAGTTAGTTATCGTTTTTTTAAAAACTCTAGTTTTTATTTTTATTTCAGTTAACGAAAATGTTTTTTCAATTCTAGTTTTCGTTATTTCGTTACCTTGGTAATGGGACCATCCAAGGTTACGTTTTCTCCACCAAGAACAGGGTGACAGGGTGATGTAGGGTGGAGGAGTCTTAAGTCACCCTGAAGGGGTTCTTTTGAAGGTAATGACTTGCTTTTAGTGCATTATCCTGAAAATGTCACAGCTACTTACTAAAGAATGTGGTCATCCAGTCTATGGGCGTTGCCCATAGCAACAGTCTGCTCTTAACAGAAATAACAGACTAGAATTCAACGATTGACCAATCAAAATGTAGTTTTTGGTCAACTGGGATTAAATCCAATCCCCCTTTATTTGTATAGCACATTTAAACAACACAAACGTCTCCAAAGTGCTGTACATAAAATCAACAATAAAACAAACAATTCCATATACCAATCAGCAATAAATAATAAGTGTATAAATCTAAAATGATGCCATAAATAAAACAAAAATACAATCAAAACAGATAAACATAGTAAAATAAAATAAAAGACGTAGTTAAAAGTAGTAAAATAAAAAAAAATAAAAAAAGACACAGAGGACCACAAAACTCACACAGTGTTAAAAAGCCAAGGAATAAAAAATAAAAATTAAAGTCACAAGACTTATTAGTTTGTGGCTTAACAACATCTAATTAGCCAGCAAGTATAGCAAGCGTCAGCCAATAGGCTATAATTTGTGTTCAAATAGAAGAATTAGTGGAACTTTCAGAACATCAGACTCAGACAACATTTATTACATCGTCAGTTAGGCCACACAAACACGACAAAATGCAAAGAAAAGAGAAAATGTAGACAAGAGGGCAGGAACCTGCAGAGACAGACATTGCCACACTTCTAGTACACTGTAAAAAATAATCTGTTTAATTTCTGGAAAAATACCGGCAGCTGTGGTTACCAGAACTTCACCGTAAAAATTACAGTGAATGGGTTTTCTATTCTAAATTTAAATGTAAATATCAGCAAAAACTGTCATTTAGACTGAATAATCCTGTTATTTTTTAGGGTTATTGTGTCATTCATTTACACATCATGGTATTTCTCCATAAATTTTGCATGTAAATGTTAAACTTTTACACACAAAACTGTGTGTTTCTTCCAGTTTATGACAGTAAAAGTAAAAGTTTTGTGCTATTCTTTGATTTACGGTAATTAAAAGTGTCTAATACAGTGATAAACAATTTTTCATTTTACGCCCTATTTCTGATGTATTTGACAGTGTTTTACTGTTATTTCTACAAACATTTTTTACAGTGTAGGTCCTGTGATGATTGAGAGGGATTGTTTTTATGAGTCTATACATTGCACACAACAAGTTGGAACATTAGTTCGTAAAACCACAGGAAGTGGGAAATTGCACCTAAAGGTATTACCTCACAAGTAAATACCATGTTGATAATTTCTCTGTAACAGTTACAAATAAATACAGCCTTGTTGTTTGTTTATGAGCAAACATCTTAACAGCCATGGTAACAGCCAGCCTGACCTTCGCTCCAGATTCTCTGTCAGTAATTACCTTTGATTTAAAAAACCTTTGACTGGATGAAGTTCTGATGTATTGTCCAATAGAGTAATTGCCAGCAACAGCGATGTTCTTTTTCTTTTATTTATTTTCAGGAACAGCTTTATAACAGCAGATTAATCATCATTGTGTTGACAGGAGCCATTTAAATTGAGCTGTAAGTGCTCAGTGCAACTGGGCGTCTAACTCAAGCACCATATTTCCCATGCTTAATAATAATAATAATAATAATAAACACAATAGCCAAAACAGTGTGTGAACTACTCATCCTTTACAGCTCATAATTTTTTTGTTTTCTCGACAACCTACCAGTGAAACTTGTTGAAGTTCTCTGGCCGTTTTTTTGGGACCTACAATTCTTAACCCATAAGAACCCAGACCCAGTAATCCTTAAAGGAAAATTATGGGGGATATAGCACAGACCTGGACACATAGAACACATTTATTATGTGGGTTTTTTTTTTATTCTACCCCTAAATGTCAAAGATCTGTAATGTGACATATACGATACAAGAGGCGTTTATGGTATTTATGTTTATGATATTTCTTATTTTAAAACAAAAAAAACCTAGACACCTTTTCTGCTTACAGAAGCACACATTTGCCTTTTTCTTTGCATCTCGACAACATAAATCGAAATTGTCACTTTAATTTGTTCAAGAAATATGGTCAGAACAAGTTAAATGCAATACAGGACAAACTATTAACAGATTAGAATTGTTAAATGGGTTTAAACTTAGCCTCATAACAAAAATAAGCTTTTTGAAATTAGCTACTTTTTCACATTTCTTTTTCCAGTCACAGACACATTTTGGAGAAGTCACTTCTTGCCAAATCACATGACCACCTCACCAGGGTGTTGAGTATAGGTCGCTTAGGGATTTAATGAGTTAAGGTGAAGCATAAAGCTGAATATGGGAGATTCTAGAAGATTTAAAGTTAATGTTTGTTACACGCGCATCACCATAGGTTCTTATGGGTTAATATTGTCACCCTATCACTTACGCATCATGAGATTCAGCCTCTCTCTTGTCTCTCGTTCCTTCCTCTGTTTGCTTCTTTTATTCTCCTTTATTTGTTAATGATGTGTGTCTTAAAAAGGAAGCTTAATTCATTCCCAGGAGAAAAATGTATCTACTGTTTTCTGAAACTATGAGATAACTAGGTTACCACAGACATCTGAAAGAAGTTTTCATGACAAAAAAATCTGTTTTTTGTTTGTCTTAATTAATTCATTACATAATTACCTTGTAATCTCAGATAATGAGGGGAATTTTACATTTCTCAGAAGTCTGATGATGATAATTATGTTGTAAATTCACATGAACAGGGATTTTTGTTATTTTGTACTAGCTTCCAGGGTCCATGCTGCAGAAGAAGTTGTTTTTACTTCTTCCTACCCCCTTTCGAGCTTGCAGAAAGTGTCTGTTTTTTTTCAATTTTTTTGCTTTTTTGCTTTTTTGTTTTTTATTTTTTCATCTATTAATATTTAAACTTGTTTTTTTTATTGCTTGCATGTTCGAAATATAGACAATCAATCAATCAGTTAATGCAGGTTCTATTTGTTTGGCAACACTTGGGAAATACTTGACATTGTCCCAGATATATTTTCTTCATATATATTTACATTCTCTGTATAACTTTTTGTCATTTCCATAATGCTATTTTGTTAGGTTCTGTAAACTCGACATCTCATCCTGTGAGATATTTTTTCCCCCATTAAAAGGTTTTAGGAGAATATTTCCTTATGATAAGTAAGGGTCTAAGGACATAAAATGTTGTATGCCTTATGAAATCCAAAGCCCCTTGAGGCAAATTTATGATGATTCATGATCTGTATTGGGATATATAAATAGCAGAAAAAAAAGCAGAAACATCAGAAAGCTCAGTTTGAACCGACCTAACTGCATCAGCAGGACGGTTCTGGATGGAACAGGTCTTCACACAGGCAAAGTGGAAATCCAACCCTAAAAATATATAAATTAACATAGCAAATTCATGCTGTAAAATGTATGTTTTTAAAAAATAATGTGCAGTTATAAAAAGAGTTGAAAAGGACTTGAAGGAGTACAAAAGCATTGAGTCTTTTCAGATCACACGAGCTGCAGTTGATTCAGCATAACGTGCCTCTGGCTGCTGAATCAAGGGGAGAGAAACTCTATGGTGCCTGTTTTAGCCAAACAAAGTAAAATTTGGTCACAAAGTTGGTCTGATCAAGGGTATTGGCTAATATCCTCCTTTATTACTACAATTTTCCTCCCCTCCAGGAACAGAATAATATGCTTGCTTCCTTCATGAAGTGCATCACATGCAAGACCACACAGACTGTACTGTACCAAGACCAGTGAAGTCAGAGTAGAATTGTAAAGGAAAAGCAACAGCAAGGAACTTTTAACTGCTTGGACCATCAGTTCCGATTCCAACAAAATCAGAAGAAATCATGCAGGTTCTCCAGAACCTACTTTATTTAATAATTATTTTTATTGGATTTTTCTTTTCAAACAATAAAACAAGACAGCCATTCAACAAACAACAGACACTTCAATCAGAAAGGAAAAAAACAAAAAAACATGCAGACTCTTTCTTCAAACAATATCGCATTGTACACAAAAGGAACCCAAAATGTGTACAATGTGAAGTTAAATAAAAGCAATAAAAGTTTGTATATGTTAAAAAAAAAGATCATTCTGACTGTACTGCACTTTCAAAATTAAAAAAAGTAATTGGTAAAAAAGGTTAAAAAAAAAAAAAAGGTTAAAAAAAAAAACACCTCGAAGTGTATTAACATGATTTTACTTCTTTTTGCAGAGATTTTTCTAATTTAGCTTTGTGCATTTAGCATTTGTAATGCAAATGTGTTTGTAATTTTTGTGTGTTTTTGGTTTTTTTATTATGTACTGCACTTTCAAAATAAAAAAAAAGTAATTGTGCACAAAGATGAGAAATATCATTGTCGTACAAATATAACTGTTCTTGTTGGTAAGTCTCATTGTTTCAATCAATGTATTTGTATCTTCCAAATATACTTAAATGAGATTTTTAAATAAGATAAAATAAAGGTTTCAAATGTTTAAATATCATCTTTGCAGTATTTAAATGTGCCCCTCTGATTAAACACTGGCCCCTCCTTGGCCCCCACAGTAAAACTGGTCTAGAACCGCCACTGCTGCATTGTTAAATCTAGAACACATGCCACTCAAGTAATTCCATTTCTGAGGACAGTTAGAGAAACACAAGGCTGTCAGAGTGATTCAGTTACATCCTCAGCTGCAGCCTGTTCCTCTTGCTGCTGATTCACTGATGGACCAACTTCATGCACATCATAAATGTTGTCACTAGGGGGCTCCCTGAAGGGAAGACACCATGGAAGGGAAATGTGCTAATATTTCAGCCAGATGCAGCCAGAAATCATGCACTCAAAACATAACGAAGTAACCTCAAGGGTGACGTATAATGTATAAAACTTTCAGTGACAAACATAATGAAGGGCCCTTTTGGGTGCCTCTAAATTGAGAAAATGTGGTTTAGTGTCGTCTCGGTTGCCTTTCAAGTGAATAAAAGAAGACGCGGTGCAGTAATGGATGGGAACCCTTAAACACAGAGAACGTGACGAAGCGCCCTCAAAGGTGCTCTTAAAATGTAGAAAACACAAAGCAGTGCCAAGTAAGCTGCACTACATGCTTAAAAAACTGCCACTGTATGCATCAATGTAAATATTATTGGTCTTTATTCTGTCAAGAAGCCCATTTGTCTTCCTTAAAGCAGCTCCTCCCTTCATTTATAGCACGGCTAGTGAGTTTGTTTTGCCAACATCTTTGGCGATGGGGCTGATGTCGTGAAAACACAATATATGTCCTCAAAAAGAAACATAAGATCTGCATGCTATGGTGATGCATTACATAACACCATGCAGGTGGTTATTTCTTCATGTTCAGCATATGTTGGCTATAGATCATTTTTGATGTTCATGTTTATAACTTTGAATGTACTCTTTATTATGTTATTGCTAAGTTTTTTTTTTTTTTATATTCTTTTTATTAAGTTCACATTGGTTAGAATACATGTTTCACACAAAGCAATCATAGTTTTATATGCTTTTTTGGTATACAAGAGTAAAAAAAAGAATAAAAGTTAAAACTAAACAAAAACAACAACAAACAAACCAACAAAAAACAAAACAAACAACAACACGGCAGCATCTTAAAACATAAATAGATTGGATATGACAAAATGGCGGATTTGTTATTGCTAAGTTGATATATTTGGGGCGTCTGCTTAAAAATTCTTTATTTATATTGTGAAAACATGCTGGAAAAGATAGAAAGTTCAACTTTCTTAATTATAACAAGGACATGTTGAGCATTCAAAGGATTGTACAATGTGGATTAAAGTGTTGTTTTTGACATGCTTGTTAAGTGTGTGTGTGTGTATATATATATATATATATATATATATATATATACAAAAGTTTGGACACACCTTCTTATTCAATGCGTTTCCTTTATTTTCATGACTATTTACACTGTAGATTTATCAAAACTATTAATGAACACATGTGGAATTATGTACTTAACAAAAAAGTGTGAAATAACTGAAAACATGTCTTATATTCTAGTAAGCAAAGGGTGGTTACTTTGAGGAATCTAAAATATAAGACATGTTTTCAGTTATTTCACACTTTTTTGTGTTCATTAATGTGTTCATTAATAGTTTTGATGCCTTCAGTTAGAATCTACAATGTAAATAGTCATGAAAATAAAGAAAACGCATTGAATGAGAAGGTGTGTGTCCAAACTTTTGGCCTGTACTGTATATGTATATATATACAGGCTTAATGAGACACACACACACACACTCAGATTTAAGAGGTAAGTCATCATCAAATCTTTGATGATCAATCATGCCAGTGTGGCCATCGGTGCTTGCAATATGCTCATCACAGAACAACAGAAGAAGAAAAATGAAGAATAGAACAGTGATACATCCTATGTATAAGTGAATTAGCCAAGATCAACATCATTTGAGTCTGACAAAGTAAATTACACAAGTTCACGTGCATTTTTCTTAAAAAGCATGGACTGTATATGTACACACTTCATACACTAATTAAGTTAAATGCAGCCCAAGAGGGAGGGCTGGGAAACATCCGGAGAACATCGTGTCCTTTCATTTTTCTTCATATGCAATGCTTGGCAAGGAATGTATATTCTGAGAGCTCCCATGCAATAGACTCAAATAATGCAATGCTGATTTCAAGCAGATGCAAACGCTGACTTTATGTACCTTTGATGTATATTTTGTATAGATATGGTCAATTGAGGCACATAAAGGGTTTTCTGGGGTATAACAAGAGTTTCTCTCTGTGAGTAGATTTCTAGTTTATTGGAAGGTGTGTGTGTCCATTTAAACATTATAAACAATATGATTATGTCTGAGGGAGCCCACTGTATTTGTGGATAGATTATAGATATGACACAATTCCACAATAAATTGTATAGCCTCTTTGCAACACATTTAGCAGAGTCATTATCAGATAGATTGAAGGCTTGGAGAACAGACACACAAGATTATGTAATGATGACATCTTTTCCCCTATTTTTCATTCTTCCAATACTCTTTGTGTGTAATGATCAATCCAGCATTCATTCCTACATCCTTATTACCAACATTACTTATATTAAGCATTACTTTGTATGTGTGAGATGGACAAAAATCTGGCCTCCTCCACTCAAGCAATAAAACTGAGAGACTAAATTGACAAAATCAATATGTATATTTAATTTTAATTTCTAAATTTCCTGTTCCCCTCCAGATGTGTGCATGAAGTGTTTACAACCTGCCCAGATGTTCATCTTCTGACTTTGATAGTTGCACAGAACTTTTGGATATGTGGGAATGATTTAATGTGTACATGGACTGATTTATAATGACCATTTAAACTGCTACACATTTTATGACACCTGCAACTGACTTTTTAAAAAGCTTCACATTAACTTAAAATCTCATAATACAGTGTGTCACTTTAAATATCTGAGTGTTTTAGTGCAGCTATTCTCAACCTTGGGGTCGGGACCCCAATTGGGGTCGCGAGATGATTTCTGGGGGTCACCAAATCATTTTGAACACAACATTTTTTGTCATTTTGTGGGGTTTTTTGTGGGGGTTTTTTTTGTAATTTTGTGTCTTTTTTGGACATTTTGTGTCTTTTTTTTTAAGTCATTTTGTGTCTTTTTTTTAAGTCATTTTGTGTCTTTAAGTGATTTTGTGTCTTTTTTTGGTCATTTTGTTTCCTTTTTTGGTCATTTTGTGTCTTTTATTTAGTCATTTTGTGTCTTTTTTTGGTCATTTTGTTTCCTTTTTTGGTCATTTTGTGTCTTTTATTTAGTCATTTTGTGTCTTTTTTGGTCATTTTGTTTCCTTTTTTGGTCATTTTGTGTCTTTTATTTAGTCATTTTGTGTCTTTTTTTGGTCATTTTGTTTCCTTTTTTGGTCATTTTGTGTCTTTTTTTGGTCATTTTGTTTCTTTTTTTGGGTGATCTGTGCGCGTGAGATTCTGTTCAGTGAGCGGACAACATGCATGTTAAATTGGGGGTCGCGACTCAAAAAGGTTGAGAACTACTGTTTTAGTGAATGCAACCCCAAACCAGTTAAGATGAGAAATTAGTGCAACAAAGTGGAAGGCTGTGCTGCTGACTATGTGTTTGGTACTGTATTCCCTTGAACAGGTTCATGTGATTTCTAGTAAAAAAAAAAAACTTGCAACACAATTGATATGACCCGTGACAATTGCTGTTGTACAACATTGCAAACAAGTGACAGTCACATCATGTTGCCACGGTTCCAGAACTGAATAACTTAGGGTGCATCTGATATAACTTACTTCCAATTAATATACAAAACTTCTTTAAGGGTCGAGACGGGGGATATCAATTGAGGGGGTCAAATAACTTTAAAGTCATCAAAATACATACAAATAGGAAAAGGTTTTGCATTTCATTCAGCGGAGTAAAAATATGGAATGGGATGTGTGAAGAAATAAAACAATCTTCAAGCATGAAACACTTCAAAATCAAATATAAAAAGCATGTCTTTACACGATATAGGGATGAAAACGGGTGTGTAAAATGACAGTAGGTGGTTATTGTTGACGTTTTATTTTTTTAATGTGTTACTATTTTTTCTTTTTTGTCTGTTATTGCTGTTTGTTTGTTTGTCATTGTTGTCTCATTATGACTACATGGGTGTATGTGTACTTATGTGTTTGTAAGTTAATAACAAGTTATGTGTGTTAATAATGGTAATAATGAGTTTATAAACTACATTACTATGTGTTATATATTATTGTTATATAACTGAATATAGTAAATTAACATAGGGAGAAGGGATTTAATAAGCTTTGGCTTCTTCCCACTCCTTTTGAACACAAATAAGTGTTGAGTCTTGTTGTTTCATTTTGTGTTGCTGTCTTGTATTTATTGTTGTTTGTTTGTTTTTAAATGTCTTTTATTTTGTGTTCAAATAAATTCTCAATCAATCAATCAATCAATATCATTGGGGGTACACCAGTAGCTACAGTGCGGGCTGCAACTGGAATTTAAAAAAAACTGGTGTCGGCTTTACACGTTCCTTCTGAACAGATTATGGTGGAACAAAGCTTGAAAAAGCTGTTTAAGCAACAGTTAACTTGATTTGTAATGGTTTCTCAAAAGCATCATTTCATCCCAGGATATCCCATCTGGGATCCCAGCATTTCTCTTTTGAAAGAGTTCTATTTCAGCCTTTGGACCAGAATTTTTTTTTTTTTTTGAGCTGGTATAATCCCTTCGTAAGACACTCTCTGATTCAGGTTTTTCCTTTAATTTGACCGCCACTTGTATATTGCCATTATACTATTTTTAAATTAGTGTTATTTTTTACAGGTTATTTTAAAATGAATCAGTCAGTCAGTCCAACACAGTGTAGATATCAGGACTCTATGTTCTGCATTTTGGCTGTATTTTTCTGTATATAAAATTTTTGTTCTGACCAAACCATTTCATGAAAGGGACAAATTATGGAAATACATACAAAGGGTTAGAAGAATCTGAAAAACAATCACACTGCCTTCACAACCCCTAACCCCTCGAAATCAAACTTTTACTGTGATTGCTATGTCGTTTTGTTATATTTTCTGTGTGTGTCTGTAGTGTGAAGGGGCTTTAACTTATGTTTTATTGAACAACCCTAGTAACACACACACTTACACACAAACAAATTATTTACTTGAAAGTAAATTATCAGCACATTCAGCTCACTTTTATCAATGGTACACAGTAACAAATTAGTAACTAATTAACACTAATGTCCTTTGATTCAGAGACAATATATATATATATATATATATATATATATATATATATATATATATATATATGTATATATATTTAAATAGAAATGGTTAAAACCCATGTAATGTAATTATAATAATGAAAAGACGGCATACAGTTTTAAAAAAAAATGCAGTATATTCTGTAGTACAGGGCTTTTGAATGAGAACACAGAAAGTCTAACACATAACACCCATTTGTATAATAATAATATAAGATAAGATATTGTGGTCCAGTACTTGTCAGACTAATGTGCTGAAAGACCCAAAACACACTATGACCTCAGTTTAAATTAATGATGATGTGTCTTTGACTGATGAAAATGACATATGCCAGACCACAACAGCAAAACAGCAAAACCAGCTGGGGCCAGAAGTGCAGAAAAACCTTTTTAAAAGAAATACAGTTTAATATCAATATAAATATACATTTCTGTGATATTTGCTAAATAAACACAGTTAAAGATAAATGTATATTTATCCACATGGACAAAAGAAATGGGGATAGAGCAACTTGTTGTTTAAACACGATCGTCTTGTGACCCTTAGCCACAAGCAATGTCCTTTTTGATTTTCTCCTTCACAAATGACGGAAATCATTTTTTACAGCTAGAACAAGTAAAAGTATTCAGTATTTCATTATGATAATATCAACACTACTACTACTACTACTTTTGGTTAACATAGTTTGTTTTCTTTCTTTTATCATCTTGTGACTCATGAGAGTTTTCATGTGACCTCTTTGGGTCCTGTTGCCCAGGTTGGAAATCATTGTATACAGTATCGTATATGCTGTGTCAATACAAAAACAAGCACATGAAGTGAAAAAGGACTTCCATAATGGCAAAAATATTAAGGTGAGCAACATTCCTGCAGAATAATGCTAAGAGTGGAAGAATAATAGATAAATGAAAATTAAATTAAAGAAAAATGAAAAATTTTGAGATAGCAAAACAGAGTTAGAATCAAAATAACATATAGAAATAATAAAGGAAATGAAGTATGGGATAATGTCTTGGTTTGTGCACCATTAAAAACAAACGCATGATTAATGTTTAAATTACATGTATGGATGATGAGTACATGAAAAGTAGTTATTGCCTTATCTAACTGTCCATCTGATAGCAAGTTGCAATAACATCATTATACATCGTCACACTGTTAAAATAATCGGCTAATTCATTTTTTGTCAAAATTGTTTTTTGCCTAAATCATCTCCTCATGACGCCCGCCACCTATGGTAAAATTGACCAGATCATGTGATTTTACCCCTTTAAGATCATCACTTCTTTGACAATTTGCCACATTCACAGGCATCAGATAAGAACCCAGCAAAGAAGAGCTAGAGGGAGATTGTTTAGTTATCCGTTTAGTTTATTAGTGTTTTATTATTGCGTGCCATAAATAAACTTTCTAATGACATTTTAGGTGGAGGCTTTAAATAAGCCCATCTTGGTTTTCTGCCTCTCCCTGCACTTTACATTATATGTTATCTTTGTCATTTTATGTAATTCTAACTGTGCAAATAAAATAAAATAAAATAAAATGAAATAAATAACTAAACATGACATGGGATGTGTCATGAACATTAATGACAATTTGAAGTAACATTAATGCTCATGATACTTGTCATGTCATGTTTCTGACGGGCTTGTGTGACTCTTATGTAGACACCTTCAAAATAAAGTGTTACCATATCTTGCTTAACCCTCCTGTCGTCCTCCCGGGTCAAATTGACCCAATCTGTTTTGACTATTCCTTCTTTCCTCCCTCCTCCTGCCTTCCTCTCTTCTTTCCTCCTTCCTTCCTTCTTTCCTTCCTCCTCTATCCTCCTTCCTTCTTTCCTTCCTCCTCTATCCTCCTTTCTTTCTTTCCTCCCTCCTTCCCTTCTTTTCTTTCCTCCTTCCGCTATCTCCTTTACTTTCTCTCTTCTTTCCTTCCTCCTGATTTACTCTCCTTTCCTCCTTCCTTCCTTCTTTCATCCTTCCCGCCTCCATTCCTTCCTCTATCCTCCTTTCTTCTTCCCCCCCTTTCCTTCCCTTCTTTCTTTCTTACTTTCTTTCTTTCTTTCTTTCTTTCTTTCCTTCCTCCTTCCTTTCTGCCCTCTTTCCTTCCTGCCTCCCTCCTTTTCTTCCTCCTTCCTTCTTTATTTTTTCCTTCCTTTCTTCTCCTCCTCCCCTTTCTTTCCTCCATCCTCCTTCCTTTCTCTCTCCTTTCCATTCTTTCTCCTTTTCCTCCTCTCTTCTTTCCTTCCTCCATCCTTCTTTCTTTCCTTCCTTCTTTCCTCCATCCTTTTTTACTTCCCTTTGCGTCCTTCCCTCTTCTTCCTTCCTTGACCCGAGGTCAACAGGAGGGTTAAGTCCAGTGGCGGTTCTAGACCAGTTCTACTGTGGGGGCCAAGAAGGGGCCAGTGTTTAATCAGAGGGGCACATTAAAAAAATGGCAAAGATGATATTTAAGCATTCAAAAACCTTTATTTTAGCTTATTTAAAAATCTCATTTAAGTATATTTGGAAGATACAAATACATTGATTGAAACAATGAGACTCACCAACAATAACAGTTATTTTTTACATTTCTCATTTTTGTGAGTACTTTTTATTTCATTTTGAAAGTGCAATACAGTGAGTATTAATCTTTTTTATTTATTATTCTATTTACACAAGCTTTATTGCACAATTAAACTATTATACAATGGACACATTCTGGGTTCCTTATGTGTACATTGAGATGTTGTTTGAACAAAAAATAGGTAAGAATTGTTCCGTCGTTCATCGTTATAAATTGATCGTTTTATTATTAATTTGACACAGGGGCCACAGCAGGGGCCAAGGGCTTCTACACAGGGGCAGTGGCCCCTGTAGGCCCCTGTGTAGAACCGCCACTGGTTAAGTCACAAAAGCATGTTCAAAAAAATGCCTAAGTCATTTATTTCTCTTAAGTTACATCATTTACACACAATGTAATTAATATGCCAATACCCATCCTTTGTTACATCTTTTTTCAGTGAAATGATCGATAAATATCATATGTTACACTTTTGGTGAAGTTTTTTGTGTTTCCTGCAAAACTTGAAAAAATTACTTAAGCGATTATTTTAACAGAGTGACGACATGAAAAGTAATTATTGCATGATCTAACTGTTCATCTGATAGCAATTGTGCAATACCATTATACATTATATCCACGGTATTGACTGAGAGGGATAACTCTCGTGTCCCGTGTTATTACACAGCAGTATTTGGGGAGGCGCGCGTGTCGCCCGTGCGTTCTGCTGCTCAGAGATGGCCAGAGAGCCGTAGCGGACTGTGGGGCCTGTACGGTGGGACTCTACCGACAACCGGAACGTTAGCTCCGCAGAGACGCAGAGGAACAACGGACAAGGTACAACATGACTGTTTATGTGACTTAAACTAGCGAACTACTCTCTTGAAATGTCAGAAATAAATTATTTCCTAGTCTGTCCTCCACATCAAACTGTTTGACTAACGTTAGCTCTGTGATGGCGGACAGCTAGCAAAGATGCTAATTCGTTAGCAAGCCGGCTAGCTGGTACCAATTGGATAATAGCTAACTTGGCTAAGTTTGGAACGTTAGCTTGCTAAGCTAGCCGTGTCGGCTATATTGTAAGTTGTACAGCTAAAGATCATCTGGCTAGCTAGTTAGCTAGTGGTAAGGTAGTCACTCAAACAAATAACACTAAAATGGTGTTTTTTTTTAGCTTATTGATGGCTAGCTAGCGTTAGCTGCCTTTAGCTTTCCTGGCAGACAAGTGATAGGGGCTACGACATGGCTACATGACGTTAGCCAGCCTTATCTGACAGATACAGTAACTATGTAATACTTCTGGTGCAAATATAAGCGTACCAAGCATTTGGCTTGGTTTTCAGAGATAACTATTTAAAGGCCAATAGTTAGCTATTGAGTTACTTTTACTCTATGAGCTAATGTTAAGGTTGGCTTGTCATTAACGTTAGAATAAAAAAAGTTAGCAAATCTTTTACCATATTAGCTTGTGTGTGATGATTATTGTTTGCGTTTGAAATAGCAGCAAGGTGTTGTCAGCGTAATGTTATTGACATACTAGTGCCACACTGGTAGGGAATCACACACAGGAAACTGTCACCTGAGCAGCAACTTTGCTGTCTAGCTCTGAAATATACTTGTTTTCTTTTACCCTCTCTCCCCTCTCACACTCACTCACATACACAGTGACCTTTGAAAAGTAAGAAAGCAGCTGTGGGGCAAGTAGGAGCTGCCACTGTGTGAAGCTAAAGTGGCATGCTAACAAAAGGAAAAGTTGGGAGAATTGAACAACTCCAGATTGTTATTGAGATAAAGTAGTAGGTCACTCAATGTTTTATCACAAATTAGGGGAGCCTAATTTGGGCAGTCCGTGGCCTAGAGGTTAGGAATTGGGCTTGTAACTGGAGAGTCGCTGGTTCGAATCCTGGTACTGACAGGTCCAGGACTGAAGTGCCCTTGAGCAAGGCACCAAACCCCCCCTCCACAGCTCCCCGGGCGCAGTAATGTGCTGCCCACTGCTCCTTGCATGGTGTATTCACTTGTGTGTAAACTAAGGATGGGTTAAATGCAGAGGTTGAATTTCGCCATTGTGGGATTAATAAAGTACTCTTCTTCTATTCTATTCTAATGGTCGGGAGAATGCTGCAGTGAGACCCTATTGTCTAATTCGACTGATCAAAACCTCTGACAGGTATAAATGAAGCTTCTTCTGTCTCCCATTGTAATAATATTAAATTCTTAATGTACTTTATATGGGTAAAGTGTGTGTCGATTTTAGACGACAACAATACTAGAGTGTGATATGACTTACTCTTGTTCTCTGAGGTTATGACTATTTTTTTGTAGTTTAGGTGTGCTTGTCAGGAGACTTGAGTCCTGCTCATGTAAAAGAACACCCCCCTAACACCATGGTCCCCATAGATAGTTGGTTTGTAAATCATTATGTGTGAAATTAGAGAGCCTTTATAATCCATGTGTTTCTAAGGTCTGTTAACAACCTTTTCTCAAGAAGATTTGGCATTTACGGAGACACACAACCGCACATGCGCCACAAAATTGTAAGTGCTTTGTCAAGCTGTAAGCAGGATGTAAGTTGTTTCGCAGGCAAATCCACCCCCAAGTCAACATTACTTGCTTTGTTTCTATGGGTGGACCAGCACACTAGACAGTATTATCAATCAGTACACATTATTAGACTGTAGTACATGGTACGGTGCAAAACTGCACTTATCAACCATTAGTTGTGCTTTTCTCACCAGAGCATGTTATGGTTGTACATATCTAATCTTTGTTTTCTCTTGATGCAATTAAAATCATCATTCAAGGGCAAGCAGGCATATTAGAAAAATACTCCATATAAGCCAGATGGAAATAAATAAAATAAATATAAAAATAAATATAGGCTAAGGCTGTAACTAGATTTTATTTTCATTTTCAATGAATATGCAAATTACTTTTGTGTTTAATATTTTTATGCCTATCAGCAGGGTATTGCAACAGATGTTGTTGCTACTTTAGTTTCAGTAACTGTCCAAAACCCAAAGATAATAAGTTTATTATCATTGAAAACAATCTTTTTTTTGTTGTTGATCATTTTATTCATTGGTTGACTCATTATTGCAGTTCCTATTCATATCACCTTCTTCTGCTGTTAGATTTTTTCTGTTTTTACCATTTAGAAACCTTCAGGAGAAAGCTATGTTCCGGCCATATATAGTATGAAATGCAGCCAAGTGCTGGTGAGCTGTTGATGTCTTGAACTGCTGTAGAATTTCTGATGATCATGTTCAGGTAGTTCTTGTTGTTTTGACGGAGGCTGTGTGATGCCGGCATTTTGAAGTTTAGCCTCCTATATATTCTACCTTTTGCACAGAGTTGATGTGTATGACTAATGTGCTGAAAGTGTCCAGAAGTCTTCCATCAATTTAATAATAATAATAATATAAATTTGTCACATCCCATCCCTGTACACAGCAGGTTGTCTTCACAAGGCATCTGAGAGGAGACAGAATTTAGACTCACTTAGCCATGGACCATGCATTATCAGACACATGCACGGAATACAAGATATATATTGTCTAGGGTTCAGGTTGGGGTGCAACAGTCCAACTTTTTCAGTCCCCACACCAGTACTGAGTACTGATCTGACTCCAGTGTTTAATTTATAAGTTGTATGCCTCACTCTGTTGACAAAGGTCATTCTTGCGTGAGGCGAAGTCAGGCTTGAGTATAACATTGCGTTCCTAGGTTTGTTAAAAAAAAAAAAAAGAAGTTCATAGGTATACATTTACTGGATTGTTAATTATTATTAGAACCATATATCCAACTCACAAAACATTGGCTCAGATTTAGCAACTTATTAAAAGAAATCTTCAAAATGAGCAGGTATTATAATTCAAGTCTAATCATATAATGTAAATAGTATATAAAATGTAATTGAATGGATCAGCCCCATATTTACAGATATCTGATCCTGCTATTTGAGGCAGTATTGCCAAGATATCAGCATTGGTATTGGGTCATCACTAGTTCTGGTGTGGTATTACAAACATTTTTTAATTTTTGACTTATATAAACTGATAAATGCCCTGTATGACTGCACTGTCATTGTAAATTTGTCATCATACTGTCTGGCACTATTTTGCCAATTTTCTTTTTTTTTGTGTGTGTGTTGTTTCAGTACATCTGTTTTTAATCATCGGACTAAATTATGCTTCAGTCTACTAGTCCTCATTTATGCTTAAGGCAAATTTTATGTCTTCAGTAGAGATGTCCCAAGCTAGTCTGTCAAATTCATATTTACAAAATGAACTATGTTTACACTTTCGAAAACCATGAAAGGGGACCTGTGATGCAGTGTGTTTTTCTTGAAGCACAGATACTCAGATGTCAAGTATATTTGACCTACATTGGTTTTAACGTGCGTAAAGTATGGCTTTTAACTCTTCCAGAACATTTTAAATATAAAGGAAGAAAAACGTTATAGTCTGCAACGCACCTGACTTATTTTGATTGTCAAAATACACTGAGCAATCAGGAGATCCAGACTGATACAGGCAGAACATAAAAACCTGATATAAAAAGTGTGAGGGCCAGAAATTGATTGGGTCCATATTGTCGGAAGACACTCTGCTAATCACTGAGCAACTGTATTTTTTAATAATGTTGCATTCTTCATGAGGTATTCCTTGTAAAAGTGAATCTGTAACCCAGACTTCCAGTTTCAATAGAAATAGTGCCCTGACATGCCAGAATGTGCTCTTGCTGCTTAAAAAAAAGAATATATCCTAATTAATCTCATTAAAAGTTTCCCATTGGTGTAACAGAAAAAAATAACAAACACAGGATGTTTACAAGGTGCACCAAATGACTCAGTAATGTTGGACCCTGATTCTTAACCTGATTATACATATGCAATGTACAGAGCTACAATACAGTTTAGTATTGATATGATAATATATTTGAAAAATATATTATATATTTGGTGTTTTCAATCATAATTTGCAGTTGAATGTCAATTGGTCATGGTTACTCGCCAAGAAGCAATTTATTAACAAAAAGCAAATAAAAGGCTGTCTTCTAGTTAGCAAACTGAACTAAATTTAAGGATTTAGGATATTCTGACATACTGCTCATTATCTGCAAGCCTTTGCATAATATTTGCATTTGACTGGTATAGAGCTAGACAATAACTTGATTATTACATTTCGAAACTTTGGGGGCCTGTGCATTTTTCATTGAAATAGTACTGACTGGGTTTTCTTCTTCTCAGTTAGAGGATTAGTGCCATCCATTTAAACAACATTTAAATGAGAGGCAGAGATTACAGCTGATACAATTAATCCATTGGTTAATTGAAAGAAATTGAATGAGAAATATAATAATAATTATTGGATCAGTTGTTTTATAAAAAAAAAAATCAAGGTGTAGAATATTTTACACAGCATATAAAATCAGTTGACCCTTGTGTCAGTCACATCAATATAAGCAGTTCTAGAGTGATTTAGGGCCAGTCTATTGCCCAGCTAATAACTGTTTTCATTATTCATTTTCAAGTTCTTTGAGGGTGTGAGGGTAAGTCACTTGCCTGCTCTGGATGGAGGGCAAAACCAATTCCTTATGAACAGGGTGATTGTTTTGCTCTGTGTTTGTTATCACTACTTTTGTGGGTTCCTCATTTTGTCTCCATAGATATACAGTAGTGTTCAAAATAATAGCAGTCCAATGTGACTAACCAGATTAATCCAAGTTTTTAGTATATTTTTTTATTGCTACATGGCAAACAAGTTACAAGCAGGTGCAGTAGATTCTCAGGAAACCAACAAGACCCAGCATTCCTGATATGCACGCTCATAAGGCTGTGCAATTGGGAAATTAGTTTAAAGGTGTGTGTTAAAAATATAGCAGTGTGGCATTCAATCAGTGAGGTCATCAATTTTGTGAAAAACAGGTGTGAATCAGGTGGCCCCTATTTAAGGATGAAGCCAGCACCTGTTGAACATGCATTTCTCTTTGAAAGCCTGAGGAAAATGGGTCGTTCAAGACATTGTTCAGAAGAACAGCGACCTTTGATCAAAAAGTTGATTGGAGAGGGGAAAACTTATAAAGAGGTGCAAACAATTATAGGCTGTTCAGCTAAAATAATCTCCAATGCTTTAAAATGGAGAGCAAAACCAAAGACGTGGCAGAAAATGGAAGACAACCATCAAAATGGATGGAAGAATAACCAGAATGGTAAAGGCTCAGCCAATGATCAGCTCCAGGTGATCAGAGACAGTCTGGAGTTACCTGTTAGTGCTGTGACAGTTAGAAGAAGTCTGTGTGAAGCGAATCTATTTACAAGAATCCCCCGCAAAGTCCCTCTGTTAAAAAAAGGCATGTGCAGAAGAGGTTACAATCTGCCAAAGAACACATTAACTGGCCTAAAGAGAAATGGAGGAACATTTTGTGGACTGATGAGTAAAATTGTTCTATTGGGTCCAAGGGCGGCAGACAGTTTGTGAGACGACCCCCAAACTCTGAATTCAATCCACAGTACACAGTGAAGACAGTGAAGCATGGTGGTGCAAGCATCATGATATGGGCATGTTTGTCCCACTATGATGTTGGGCCTATTTATCGCATACCAGGGATCATGGATCAGTTTGCATATGTCAAAATACTTGAAGAGGTTATGTTGCCTTATGGTGAAGAGGACATGCCCTTGAAATGGGTGTTTCAACAAGACAATGACCCCAAACACACTAGTAAACAAGCAAAATCTTGGTTCCAAACAAACAACAATGATGTTATGGAGTGGCCAGCCCAATCCCCAGACCTTAATCCAATGGAGAACTTGTGGGGTGACATCAAAAATGCTGTTTCTGAAGCAAAACCAAGAAATATGAATGAATTGTGGAAAGTTGTTAAAGAATCTTGGAGTGGAATAACAGCTGAAAAGTGCCACAAGTTGGTTGACTCCATCCACACAGATGTGAAGCAGTTATAAAAAACTGTGGTCAAACAACTAAATATTAGTTTAGTGATCACAGGATTGATAAATCCTAGAAACAAAAAAGTTTGTACAAAATAGTTTTGTGTTTGTAAAGTCAATGGCAGACACTGCTATATTTTTGAACACACCCCTTTAAACTAATTGCCCAACTGCACAGCCTTAAGGGCTGCATATCATGAATGCTGGGTCTTGTTGGTTTTCTGAGAATCTACTGCACCTACTGGTACCTTGTTTTCCATGTAGCAATAAAAAATATACTAAAAACCTGGATTAATCTGGTAAGTCACATTGGACTGCTATTATTTTGAACACTACTGTATATTGTGATTGGAAGTCAAAAATAGTTTTAAACAAACTCCAAAGGAGTTTGACGTTTTTATTGTAATTGATATGTTTGAAAAAGTTGAGCTCAGAGCTTTTGCTTTTAAATGGCTAATTAACCTCTCAGATCACCAGTGAACTTACTTGGTATGGAAGTCTGAGAGTAGCAAGATAGCAGACTTAACTTTGCATGGCACTGTGCTGCTGATTTTGTCTCTATCTGCCCTGTAGCCTGCTCATTGATCAGTTCATTCTGGCACAGACTGGCCCTGTCTACTTAATTGGGTTCCTCCTAAGCTGCTAAAAAACTGTCTGCTCCAACTTACAGTCTCTGTTGTGTGATCAACCAGCCTAAGTGTCAACCTTGTGCTGTGATCATTTAATCATATAAAATAACACTTGGTCCTCATTAGAACCTCGGGACATGATCAGGAAACAGCAGGTGTTGTGACTTTTGGAGCTCAGACAATTCGTGGGCATGTTAAGGCTGTTGTTGTCTTCACCTTGTTGTCTTGTTTTGTTGTAGCTGATTGCTGTGAAGGGCACTATCATGCCTAAACATTGTTGATCAGGATGATGTTACGCTTACTGCTGGGGATGGGTACCAAAACCTGGTAAGAAACGGGGTTTTGCTCTCGGCATTGGAGGAAAAAGAAAATATCTATTCATTTAGGCTACGTTTACACAAGGATGGTCTGAACAGAAGACGCAAAAGTGGCGTCGCGTCTTCACTTTTTATTCCAAGTTTAGACGAGCATTTTCGGGAGGAAATCTGCGTGCATACGGTGACGCAAAAGTGTGTGAAATTCGATTGTATGCATGCCAGGCGGCATCACTTAAAGCGATAAGAGCATCTTTGGGCAGCCGTCTGGCTCCTCCGACGAATTGCTGCATCCAAAATGTGATAGAGGTAATTCCAGATCCTTCTCTGTTCACTAATACTATCTGTACATATCCTGTACATTTGGTGGAAAGACTCCTGTAAGTTTATTAGAGCTGCCAGAGCAGCTTGAAGGTCCGACGCATGGAAATAATCCCACGTTTGTTTATTTTCCTGTACTGGAGCATGTATGTGACGTAAACACATACGTGACGTGAGCAGATCAGATCAGAGTTTTGCGTCTTGGCAGTGTAGACGGACAGGCTACGGCGGAGCGTATTTAACTTTTCCACTTTGGAAGGTGGTTTCAGATTTTTGCGTCTTTAAGCCCCAAAAACGCCGTCACCGTCTAAACGAAAGGCACTTCCGATAAAATATTTTGTCATTTTTACCCGCGAGCGTCCTCGTGTAAACGGGGCCTTAGACTACATAAATGTTATCTTGCACCTTTTGTATCACCAACCCAGTTTCTAATAAGATGAAGACATTTTTCTATAATGAATCAAGAAGAGAGATTTCTCTCTCTGAGCCTGTTGTATGTGTGAGGTGCAGGGGCAGCCCTGTCGCAATGAAGACACAAATCCCTGTCTTGCTGGGCTGATGCGCTGAGTCAAACTGAGTCGGGCCGAGCAAGCATATGTCGTGGAAAATAAGCTATATAGACCTTGCTCTTAGTGACAGTGGTGGAGAGAGCTAAATGCTCAAAAGTGTGGTTATACTTTACTGGAGTTGATGCTGACTATTTGTTGCTACAAATGCAACAAGTCTTATGCATGTTAGGGTGGAAACACAAGCAATCTTTGAAAACATCTAGTGAAAGTTGGGGAAATGCACAGCCTCAACTGCCTAGCTTGTAGTTCATCCATCGTTAACCTATCCACTACAGGTTTGTTATATATACTAGCAGCTTCAAGCTCACAGGGACTTATTCATAAAGTCATGGGTTAATGATGAGAAATAACCATTAGTCAGGCCCAGCTGATTGTTTAGCTACAAATGGGTGTTTGTTCATAAATTAGATCTGAAATAGTCAGAGCATCACAGGGCTCCAGACTAACTTTTTGCATTGGTTGCACTGGTGTGCCTAACCTTTTTTTTAGGTGCACCAGCACAAAATTAAAGGTGCACCCAAATTTTTCATTGCATCGCCTTTAACACCACAAGGTCACCTATTTATCACTCCATAACTTTCATATAATGTGCATGATTTTTTTTAAACAATAAGGTGTAGAGCAAGCAAAATTGTGTGTATATATATATATATATATATATATATATATATATATATATATATATATTAAAGTGCTTCACTGAGCTTATATTGAACATTTCAAACTAAAACACGAAGCAAAATCAAACAACAAAAAGACAACAAACATCTTTTTACATTTATGATAAATGGGAAAAAAATCGTTCTAGAAGCTTTTTTTTCCTTTCATGATCTGTTATTTCCACCATTCAGATTTGTTCTTGATATTATTAAAGTAAAAAACAAAACAGTAGAGAGTATGAGAGTATGTCTGTCAGCAAGAAACACTTTTACACCGTTTTGTGGTGACCTACAATGTAGAGACACTCACTAAGGGCTGCATCCCCTTTAAGAACCGAACAGGAGAGCTTATTGGGATGAGAAGTGTGGGTGAGAGCATGGTGAGAGAGTTGTGTGCTGCGCTGGGTGAAATGCTAGAGCTGTAACCTTACTGTTGTTCTAAGTGAGAGTAAACAGACTCAACTCAAGCCCCTTAGTCTCATCTTTTACGTACTCCCACATTGGTGACCCTGAAGATGGACAGCAATCATGCTAAATGACAACGCAAACATTGGTCAGTGGTGCTAGCAGTGAGGCAGCTGTTAGCGATAGCATCTACTCACCTGCAATCAAGTTACCAGAGTTTAGGCAGCACAGCCCCCTGCCGTGGTTTCAGCACATCGAAGCCCAGTTCAAGCTGACAGCTGTTAAAGCCGACTGACAGCTGATCCAGCTGTGATCTCCCGCCATCATTAGAAACGGACGTCACTTCACGTGACGATTCGGAGGGAAGGACGTCTCATGTCTCTTAAAACGTTTCCTCTGTCCTCGCTTCGCTTCCATGCACCCCGGGTTCGCTGGACCCACGCAAGTGGGCGAAGCAAGTGAGAGAAGCGGGGATGCACCAAGTATAGGTTGCTACTCAATGTTAATTTATGTAAAGCACATATGAGAAAATATAGCAGTGGTAATTGTGATCTCAATTTGTTCATTTTTTTTCTCTTAAAAATAAAAGAACCAACAAGAGTGCTGTGAAGCTTTTGCCTCTTAGTTTAGCTGACCTTTACAAAAGACAACAGTGACACAGTAGAAAGTGTCAAAGAAGTTTGTTATTACTGTTCAGAGAGTGAAATCAGCTCTGGTGAGTTCTGTGGTTGACTAGAGCTGAAACAAGAATCAAACATTTGTTGATGTGAGTGCAGGTTACAATTTTGCAACTACAGAATGCACCACTAGTTTTGTTATTGTGAAACTGTGAAAATATACAAAACAACTTGGGGTTTTCCCATATCATAGAAGATGTATACATACAAAATAATAAATTGTCTTTATCAGAGGTCATACTTTGAACAGCTGCAGTTAGCCCTGCTGAGCCTTGTCCTAAAAATTAGTGTTTTTTTGTTTCAGAGGAACCATGGGACACGGAGTGGGCTGAACCAGAGGGTCTAGCAGCACACACCAATTGTGAGTATAGATTGTGTTTCCAGCATAATATTCATGTAGAATTATGTTTTCATGAACCATTTTATTAGGTACGTAAAGCAATATAATGTTTGACGCTGGTACACATTAACAGCTAAGAGCTGGTAGGACCTTGACCACAAACCTTAACAAAATGTGCAGAATATGAAAAAACAGGTTCTAAGACTTCTCTGCTTTATTTTATTGGAACCATTTTAAGTGTACATATATTTTACTTGTCATGTGTATGATGTTTGCTCTATTTGTGTGCATATGGTTTCGAAGGTTTCCCACTGTGGTGTATGACATGGCCACGGCCTCATCTAGAGCAGACTCTAGCCATAACCACAGAGGAACGTCACAGCTCCATGCCATTGGTGAGTTCAAACACAGTACATCATACTGCATGCAGGGTGGCCTTGGGTGCTAGACCTCCTCCTCCCTTCCTCACAAAGCTCACCTGTAAGCACTGCGTATCTGAATAAAAGTGTCAACTTTATGCTGAAAATGTAATATATTGAAGGGAAAAACTCACTAATCTCATCACTTCCTTGATGTACCCACCACCAGTTTCCTGTGCCAAAATCAAGAGGAAGAAGAGTCTGTTTGGGGCTGCCATTTATGTGGAGGTGACAGCGGAGGGGGAGTCCCGCCGCACGGTGAAGTCTCACAGCTCCTCCAGTCCTAAATGGGATGAGAGGCTCACTCTGTAAGAAGCAACAATTCGCCTCCTCTTTGCATATGTGTGTGTCTGTGCATTTGTGTCATGGCATGTGTACATGTTCACAGTGTGCTTCAAAAATGCCCGTGTGGGACAACTTATAAATCCACAGTAACTTTAATACTTAGAGGAGTTAAAGGGAGAGACAATCTTTGAAGACCAAAGACGAGACATTTATCTCCTCATACTCACCCTGTTCCTAGAGTAGACCTGGGCATTGGGCGGCCCGCGGGCCACATCCGGCCCGTTGGCTGTCCTTGTCCGGCCCGCGTGAGGTTACCCAGAAATTACAAATTAATACAACCGCAGTGCTTTTATTTTGAAGGCGATTTACGTATATCTGAGTTACCTAGGTACCTTGTGAATCCACGTAAGAGCTAACAAACATTAGCATTAGCACTTGAGCAAACAAGCACTTTTACTGCAGTTAAGACAACAAATATAGCCACTAATATTATATGACAGAAGAAAATAAACTTTAACAAACCTTGTTTCCTGTCAGCCACTTTAGAAACATTTTTCATACTTTATATCAACTTTATATGAGTTGCGGCGCACTTATTATTTACTGTTCGTGTTTCATTTAACCGTTCCACCTGTTATTTCCTGTCACAACCTTTCAAAATTAAAGCACCCGTTTCACATTGGACGGCACCTTTTCAAAATAAAAGCATCACAACATTGTATATTTGTATATATTGTGTTTTACAAACATGAAAAACAAGCTATATGAAACAAAAACACCAATAGGAACCTTGCTAAAGGTCATTTACAGTTGTATTTAAAATAAATGGAATAGTGATATAGTGATTGGAGTATTTACTACTTTTTACTGCTATACTTGATTTACTTCACATTAACAGTCTTATCATAACATGTATTCTTAAAAGTAGCAGCTCAAAACCAGATAATTTACTGTATTTTATAAAGCGATTAAATTAATACTGAGCAGAATTTAGTTCAGAGTTTTGGTCCGGCCCCTGCAACCTTCGTGGTATTGGTCATGTGGCCCTTTGGGAAAAGTAATTGCCCACCCCTGTCCTAGAGGGTCTATGTTGATTTCCAAATGGCCCATACTTGTACAAAATTATGTTACTGCGCTGGCTTTGCAGGATTTTGGGGCCTATGCCTGTCTGACATCTTGTATAACAAACATACGTTTGGTGGCTCATCTGTTATTATTTTAAACAAAGGAAAATGCTGTATGACAACACAGAGCTCTTTGTATCTATTTAGACTTTTATAGGCCCCTGGCTTCCGAATAGCCCGGCTAAATGCCAGAGACATGTCATTGCAAATGCTAATTGTCTTGATTGGGTAATTATTGCTAACCAGACAGAGTGGTGCTGTCTTTGTGATCCTGTGTTTGCACATGGATGTTTTGCACGCTCTTATGAGTCCTGCACATGGCATCTAGGCCATAATCCTAGATATTTTTGTCTTTAGGCTGATGTGCTCAACCATAAATACAATGATTGCACAGAAAACCCAAGGAGCCAGCAGTATGTGAGCTGAGTACATCAGTTCCTCAGCCTGCAGCAAGGACACAATTTTTGTGCAGAGTAGCAGAATGGACAGCATCTAAATAATAGTTGCATTCTTTTTGTCTCTTTTTTCTTTTCTGAGTGGAAACAGATCCTAAAAGTAGGAGGTTGTGATGTTTTTGTTGAATGTACATATGTCACTACATTTTGTTCTCCAAACTCAAATTTATTCACTGGTCCAAACATTTGTAGACTTTTCTCACAGTGATTACATCTCACAGGATTAAGAAACATTTCTACATGTGTTTTTTTAAATATTCTATTGAAAATCTATGTGAGCATGAAGCATGTTCTCGAAGACTGTATATCACGTTACAGTCTATAATCCCCTCTAGTTTTTCTTGCGTGATGTGTCTGTTCTGTCTCGTGGCTGTTCTATGGAGGCACAAAATTAATTTAGCAAAATGATGATAATAATAATACTTATAATAAGGAAAACATCGGCCAAAGAGCAACCCCCAATGTACTCAGCCACTCAACAACAGCCAATATGTTTGTTGCATCGCCCGACCTTTTATCGCATCCACACTGGATAAAAAAATTAAAGAACTACTGATTGAGTACACATTCACTAATCGCATATCAGTGTTTACAAATACTTGCAACACAATTAACCTGCACTTCAGCAGTGCTTTTTTTTAACCTTTTGCCTTACACTTTCCTTTTTCTGATGACATAACTTTTTGTGATTAGTAGTAAATGTATTCAGAATAACGTGTGTTGTGCATGTGTTTGTTTGTCTGTGTTCCCTGCCTTTTAGGAATGTAACACCACACACACAGGTGGATTTCAAAGTATGGAGTCACCACACCCTGAAGGCAGACGCACTGCTGGGCAAAGCCACGCTGGACCTAATTCAAGCCTTGGAGCAGCATGACAGAAAATGTATGATTTAAGCTACATCAAGCATACAGAAACATAATAAAATGCAAATTCTGGGTGGGATGTGTTCGGTATTATTTAACAGAGTTATGGCACAGTAACCACAGTACCAGACAACAGCAGATTGTATTCAATGTAGTGTTTATACTTGCCTTTCTTTTTGCTCCATGTATATCATTATCAACAATAGATATTAGTGTTATTTAGAATCGCAATGACGACAGTTTTGTTGTTGAGGTCACCTGAGATATCACATCAATGTGTCTTTATCTCTGATAAGACTATCTTAAATGAAGCATGTCTATGAATGTTGTTTGCTTCATGTTGTTCTTGATGTCACTCTATTGTAATGCTTCCTCCCACACCATCCCTGTTTTGCTTCTACAGTGGAGAATGTGAAGGAGGTGCTGAAACTAAACGTGGAGCAGAAGGGAGCCGTGGTTCCAACAGGGGAGCTAACTGTCTACCTAGATGGTCTGACTGTCACTGACCCGGAAGAACTAGCACCGCTTACCAACGGCAATGCAGCAAATGGCACCAGTGAGCTGAGTATTTATATGTTTGGGATGGGTTATTAGTGGGCTTGCCACTTTAAATTAAAACGTCTAATGGTGAATGAACCAGGATGAGAAAAATGCCACAGATAAATGTGCTGCAAAATACTGGTACACATCATACACATACACAAATTAAATGAAATGAATTCATTAATACAGTCCATAACTTAACAAATACTTGTAATTTACTGTACATTATACACTATGACTAAAGATAAGACTTTATTGACCCCCTGTTGGAATTCACAAGTAGAAGCAGCCAGCTCACACAGACCATTAATGAAGTCCTGACTGTTTCCCTCTGTTCCTGTTCATTAACGTTAACATAACACCCCTACCTGGATATGTTCACAAACAGGGATGATGACAGTTTAGTCATCTCTTATTTTAATCTTCTACCTTTATTATTCTTTGAATTAATTTAGTTAATATTCACATAGGGGGCTACATGGTGGTGTAGTGGTTAGTACTCTTGCCCCCACAGTCCAAAACCATGCACTTAATTGGTCAGTCTAAATTGCTCATAGGTGTGGATGAGAGCGTTATTGTCTGTCTCTATAGACATTTTTTCTTCAGGGGGAAGAGTGGCCACCAGAAAAGTCTCAATCCACGGCCTCTCAAATGTCTGGTGCTTGTTGTAAACAAACCGAGATCACTAAGTGAACACCTCCTGTAGCAGCAGCACATACACACTGTACTGCTACAGAGCTAACTGTTAGCCTGTTAGCAATTTGCAGACTGGACGCTAAGGGGTTAATTCTCAGCGGGGGGCCAACGGCTCAGTCCTCCCGCAGCAGTCTCTCCTAGCTGCAGTCATAGAGCCGGAGGGGATGTTAACCCCTTAGCGTCCAATCTGCAAATTGCTAATAGGCTAACAGTAGCGACTTAGGGGCGTTTCAGCAAGGGAGACCTGCCTCATTCCCGGTATTGGCCGGTAGTGGAAACACCCTTTATGTGTCAGCTCTGTGATAGTCTAGCGACCAGGATGTGCCCCGCCTCTCGCCCAATGTCAGCTGGGGTTGGCTCCAGCCCCCCATCCAAGTGCGGATAAGCAGTTAAGGATAATGAATATACACATAGGCATTATTTCTGTAGGCTAATATTGTTTTCTCCAATCTAATCTAGAAGTCCAACAGAATGGTGATGCCATCCATGAAAATGGAGATGACTCTTCTTCTTCCTCAAGGGCTGCCAACAGGTAAACTAACTAAACAAACCATTTGGGGTTATTTTTTTGTTGCTCCACATATTTCATGTGGAAGATTCTGTATGCTGCACAACTCCTAAAATGGCCATTGGTCTGGTTAGAGGAACTACTTGAAACTAAAGAGCAGGCTAATCTTCAAGCAAAGGAATGCTAACAGGCTGCAAAGTTATGTGCAAGTATGGTTTTCCCACAGTGGCATTTTAGAAGGCATATTTCTCATATTCTCTTGCCCTGCACTACCTCATGTAAACAATGTAAATGCATACATATTTATTTAGCCTTACCCCATAGAGGTCTGTGTCTTGTCTGTCTGTTTTATATATTTTTTACTTCATAGAGGTCTGTGTCTTGTCTGTCTGTGTTTTTCTTTTCCCCAACCCTGGTTGTCCTCTTCTCCTGCTTTAAGTACTAGTGCTGCCCCTGTTGCCCCTGTGGTGCCTCTCTTTATTACCTGTCACACGGTGAACCCTACAGTGAGGCTAACTGGGGGTTTTATGGGAAAGCCACAAAGGAAGCACGTTTGCTCATCGCAGCAGACGGGAGGTTGGTGGGGGGGTTGAGTGGGTTGTGGCTGCCTGGCTCCTCTCTGCATTGCAGTTGCAGCAAAGACTGCAAGACACAAACAGGGGTATATTTAAAACTTGGTTGTGGATCCCCTCCTTGGGAGTTCCCTAGCTGATTAAGCATTCAGCTAGATAGGAAAAGAAGCCATCTGAGGGGAATTTGTTGTGGGAAGACAACATTTTCCATCGTCATTTTTCATAAACATTTATGTAAGATTGTAGATAAAAATGAAGTGTAGTTTTGGTCTGAACTTGTTCTTAGCCTCCCTGCTTCTTCCCTGAAATGAGGAGCTGAGATGGTAATATTTATATTGAATGAATGTTTATTGAATGAATTATATATTCAGTCAATAATATTTACCTGCGAGACGTTTCTTGGGGAATCCTCTGCCCTACTTCTTTCTCCTCTTTGTCACTTAACTTGTTGTCCTTCATGGTCTGTTAGGCTTGTTTTTCCTGGCAGTATTCACTCTGTTACCTCTCTCCTCCTTTCTGGTCAGTTCTTTCAACCATTTGTTTTTTGTTTTTTCACTTCTGAAGTCTTTGTATTTCCTTGCCAGTACCTTAATTTATAATTTTCTCTGACAGTAAAGTAGGGAGACCCTTCAGGTTTCATACAAAATCTTGAAACTTTGGAAACTGCTTAATTTTTCATCCTTTGTGTTTTAAAGGTTAGAGAAGGTTAGCTTGAATTTGAATATACTGCTTGATAAATACTTGATGTTCAACAGAAAATTTTACCTTGAAGTGCCTAAAAAAGTTCTTGAATTGTACTTTGTATGAACTGTGACCCTTCCTCTGGAGCTTGAGGCACCAAGTTTCACATCCTATCAAAACATTTGATCCTGGCTTCCACTATGGCCACAGGAGTGATTCCTGTTTTTGCCTTTATGTTTTGACTTTGTACATATTTTTTCTCAGATCACATTTTTATCAGATTTCGATACTAAAATAGCATGTCCAGTAGTTTGTCATATTTGTAGTTAATCTATACATATGGAGACATCAGTATGATGATGAAAATAAAGTTTTATAGATACAAATGAACAAATAATCCTTGTTGGAAGTATTTCCTGCTACAACTGGGCACCACAATGAAATTTAAACAGCAGTAGATACAGTGGGAAATTTGTTGGCAACACCTTTTAGGCAATGTGTCTTACTAGACAGTGCTTATTAAGTATAGTAAGAGCCTTTATGATTTGTAAATATGCTGAGTCCTGGCTTGCTTGTCTGGTATTTTTCTTACTGCTGACTGCCTACCCACCTCTTGCCTAGACAGGGGCCTGGACTTGAGTCATATGGCAGTTTTTGTATTGTCTTAGTGTGGGCTAGTCTGTGGTGCCGTCTGAACTCTTCAGCTGTGTCCATTACATCACCACGGCATCCTATCCTAACATGTCCTGTCCTTACCCCAACAAGACAATAGTCTCAATGTCATGAGTCAGTCTTTTATCTGGAACCTGCACACAAAGTGGAAGTAGCACACACTTGGCTCACATTGACTAAGCCTTGCCAGTCTAATTTAACCTTGTGTCATTTTTCTTAAAGCACAGTGAATGGTACGGACTTGGGCCCGAGGTCAAGTTCCTGTTCAGCCTCCAATGGAGTTGATGGTCAGGTGCCTTCCAGCTCCTGCAGCCCCGCCCTCAGTCACATCCTGAATGGAGATGCCACAGCCAGCTCCACCCCAGTCCACCAACCCTCAGATAGCGACACAGAGAGTAGGACGGGTGAGCTGAATCTCTAGTTTGCATTTCACACTGTGTATCAATATACCCTGGGTGGTTTAAAATAGAATTCATAAGTCCTCAAGTTTGTACTGTGTGTCTGACCTTTCCCATGCTTTTTTGTTTTTTTCTCATTCAACAAAAGTATTTCCTATGTATGTTATGTACAAGATGGAATAATGCAACTCATGATCAGAACCAGGCCACTTGAAGTTTTTCTTCTTTATGGTTCACTTGGTCCTAGTAAAAAGTAGAGTATAACAGTAGATCCATTTTCATTAAGTGAGGCCCTTAAACTCTGCTTTTGTCAGCACCTCTGTTGAAACTCCCTGGAGAGATAAATGGATAGAAAACGCAAGCAAAGTGCAGTAGGCTGTGGAGAGCAGGCAGGGCATCAATAGCACACTGAATACCCCGAGGTGAGGTTGATGATAGAATATAAATTCTTTCCATGTTAACCTAAGTTAGCCCACTTAAAAAACAAAAACAAAATCCTACCTAGGAATGAACACACGATTCTTTTTTATCTATTAATTGATTAATCATCGATTATTTTAACACATTTACCAAAAATAAAATGTTAAAAACTTGTCATCTATATTTAAATTTTATATTCAATAATCTTTTCTTAAAACAAACAAATATGAAAAACATAGTGTGCACTGCAGGGCATTATTCCCCAACTGTGACCACCGTGTTCCATTAAACTAAAAGGAATGTAATGCAATCCACATTTAACAATACAACAGCAAAATAATCACTTTTATTACCAGTAACAACAGAACATAATATCTTATGGTAAAAATTGTGCAATTTGAATATCACTTAACTTTTCCCTTAACAGAAAGTATTGTAACAATTGCATTCTTTCTGCAACAAAAAAATATTATCTTATTATATTATTATAAAATCTCTGAAAAATCAGATCAAAACAAACGTTATCTTAATATAAATAATTTCCGAACTGGTTTCACAGTTCTGCATAAAATCTCTGAAAAATCAAATCAAAATAATCGTAATATATATTAAATTTGGGAGGAGACAAAAAGTAAACGGGAATGCCGCGTGCCGCCGTTTTGCAAAATTGCCCCGGGATTCTTCCGCTTAAAGTGCTTGTGCATTGCTGTCGTACCGCTGTGATATGCCATTTCTAATTTGCAGAGCGTGCAGAGCACCATGTAGTTCAGTCTCTGGAGAAAGTACTCCCACACTTTGGATGCTCTTTAGCGAGGTTTTTTCACCTCAATTTGCTCTCTGGTGGCTAACTTTCTCTACGTAGTCGATGATGACGATGAGTCGCCCCGCCCCTAATGAACACTCACAAGATTGACTTAAATGGATTACACTGTTGCTTAATCCAAACAATTGACATAATTTCCTTCATTTGTGTTGCCCTTACTGCATCATTAAAGTGAAAAGCAGGTGAATTCTGAACTAATGTTGTGGTAATGGTATTGTTGCATTTTTAAAAGGTAACAAATAGTCGAACCTTAATCTGTCTATGGTTTTAAGTTCAAAACACTTCCACACGTAACTTGTCAGATGATTTGGCTTCATAATAAGCTTTCATTTTATTCTGTTTATGAATGCACAATTCAAATTTCAATTGACAAGGTAATTAATGTCTACTTAAGAAGTAAAATATTCATTTTCAGGGCTTGAATGGATTCTGTTGAAGTATATGTTTACATTCAGACTGTATGTATGAAGATTCCTGGATGGCTAGGCTAACAAACACTAACAGGCTGTTATTATCCAGCCATTTAAAAAGCAATTATTTTCCTTAAGACATCACTGACATCAATTCAATTCAATTCAACTTTATTTATAGAGCGGATTTCATGCACAAGGCAGACTCAATGTGCTTCACAATGTATACACATACTTACAGTTAAAAAAACAACAACAAAAAACACAGAAAAACAAACAAAAATCAACTACAAATTAATTGAAGAGTGCAGGTAGACAAGCTATTCCATATTCACCACATATACACTTACTTACTCACACATGTGCACCCACTCCCACAACCACGCATGCACACAATTCAACCAAATGCTGTAGAGAAAAGATAGGTTTTTAATCTGTTTTTAAAAATGGCTACTGATGTGGCAAGTTTAACTGTGTCAGGCAGGGTGTTCCACTTTCGCGGGGCATAAATACTAAAAGCTGCTTCTCCTTCTTTGGATCTGGTGTGAGGGATGAGTAAGTTGCCACTGCCTGTTGACCTGTTGACACCAAGTCATGGATGAAGTGTTCATGAAGTCCATGCATGTAAACAACCCCATTCTCTTTCTCTGTCTTGCCTGCAGTCAATGGGGAGTCTTGTGATGCTGCTCTGGAGCCATCGTCTGCTTCAACAGGTGATGTGCTGCCCCCTGCAGATGACCACGAGGACTGCAATCAAGATGCCGCCCCACCAGACCCTGACACAGCACCAGATAGCACATCTCAATCCCCTCCACCCTCCACACAGGCTCCAGCCTCCTCCTCTTCTGCTGCTAAGCCTGCTGACGGCACTGCAGCTGCACCCTCCACATCCACCTCCACGGCGCAGGGGGTCCCCACAATCACAACCTCTTCATCGTCGTCCTCTCCCCCCCCAGCAGCGGGAGAAGCGAATGCTTCAGGAGGCGGGGGCAGTAGCAGTAGTAGCAGTGCAGCTGCTACTACAGATGGGGCCAAGCCCAGGCAGCAGGCCCCCAATGCTGGGGCCGCAGATCCTCTGCCACCAGGGTAAAAAACACAAGCTGCATTTTTTGCATTCCTTAACAGTTTGACATCACTTTTTCAAAGCTATTATTACATTTAAAAAAAAGTATGTACTGTTAATCATGTACTATTTTAGAAATGTCTAAACACTTCAGTACCATAAATGTCAATATATTTTTTATTTATTAAAAAAAACTGGATAAGTAGATAAAAATGAATTGATGGAAAAAACAAATACTGTAAAGCAGGGGTGTCATACTCAAATACACAATGGGCCAAAATTTAAAACTTGAATAAAATTGCGGGCCAACATTGAACAAATAAACTTTTTAATATATACCAAACATGTTTTGCTTTAACATTAAATATGGAACCAGCAACGCTTATAAACATACAATATATAACAAAATAGTGCAGACATGCAAAATCAATTTAAAAAAAACCCCACATCAATCATTAATTTATTAAATAAAAAATAAATAAAAATCGTATGCCTCTTTTCTATTTGCATCCTTCTGATTTAAATATCAAAATTAATACTTAATTATCAAAGTTAATACATTTAAAAATAAAATAACAATAATAAATCTAGTATTAGCGGTACATGCGCCGTATAATACCGGCAGGTCAGCTTTTATAGTACAATAATAATATAATAATTTGATATTGGCTCGCGGGCCAAATAAAATTACACTGCGGGCCAAATTTGAGAGTTTGACACCCCTGCTGTAAAGTCTGGCAGTAAAGAATAAAGCGTGCCTTATGGTGATACTCGGTCAATATATTTCTACCCATCTGTCCATCTGCAGACCTATATGCAGCTTTTTAGTTGCACCCTGCTTTTTTGTGTGTGTTTAAGTGTTTACTATTGTCTCTTTCAGGTGGGAGCAGAGGAAAGACCCGCACGGGAGAACTTATTATGTAGACCACAACACCAGAACTACAACCTGGGAAAGACCACAGCCACTACCACCAGGGTGACTGCTTGTTTTTTGCTCCCTTTCTGTGTCCAACCCTTTTCACACATGGAATCTGTGACTTCAGCCGGTTTATTTAAGCAGTGACTTTGTGGCTTCCATACACAAGTCTGCATTGTTAGTTAATTCCAGTTTCATTTCTTGCACTCACCTTTAACCTCCATAGATTAAGACTTATGAAACCACTACATATTGAAGTGCTGAAGGCAGAGAGTCCAGTGAAGCCACATGGCCTTTGTTTTTATCTTATTTATTTACTTATTTATTTTATTATTTAAGAGAAATTATTGTTTCTATGATATTTAAATTGAATTTCCTATAGGTTAGTTTCACATAAACCTTTATCATTTGGAGAGAAGTTTTTTTATTTTGTTTATTTATTTTTATTATATATAAAAATATATATTTTTTTTCCACAATATTTTTATTGAATTTTCCACATTTATAGACAGAAGTGGAACATGATCACCAAGTTACATGTCTCATAAAAAAAGATACATCACATTTCACATATTCCACATAACACAAGTAAATTGACAAACAAATCCAGACAAAACAAAACAAAACAAAAGAGAGAAAAACAACAACAACAACCAAACAAAAAAACAAAAACAAACAAACTCAGCAACAACTCAGCACCTCACAACCGAGTCAAGGTGAATGCGCACCCTGATTTGCAAGAAAGTTCAATAAGGGTCTCCACACTTTTTCAAATTATTTTATTTATTTTTTATTTAACCTTTATTTAACCAGGAAAGTCTTATTGAGATTAAAAATCTCTTTTACAAAAGAGTCCTGGCCAAGACAGGCAGCAGCACAGTTAGTTACAGACAATCATTTAAAAACAACAGAGAACATAAAAATAGTCACAGTCAGAAAATCATCAAACAAAGCATGTAGAGACAGAAGAGCCAGCTTCAACATCATGAAGTAAGCATTTAAACATGTTTAGAGAAACCAGCTCCTTAAATTTTAGCGCATTTTGCAGCTGGTTCCATGAAAAAGGAGCAGCATAACTACACTTTACATTCCAGGTGGGTGTCATTAATTTGCTTACCAGCTTGCAGCTTTGTTTACTGTACCTTTCTTCTTCACTCTGCCAGGTGGGAGCGCCGAGTGGATGACCGGGGCAGGATCTATTATGTGGACCACAACACTCGCACCACCACATGGCAGCGTCCCACTATGGAATCAGTCCGCAATTTTGAGCAGTGGCAGAGCCAGCGCAGCCAGCTGCAGGGAGCTATGCACCAGTTTAACCAGAGATACCTCTACTCTGTAAGACATTTCCCACCTGCACCCTTCATACAACGTCTTGTCCCCTTAATCCACCTTTAAAAAAACACTAAGGGTGCGAAAAAGTTTAATCAGCGGTCTCTATAAAGTCTGAGCAGAAGTGCAATCAGACGACCAGATTAAATGATAAATGATAAATATCCAACTGCTCACCAGGCACAAGATCTAATAACATAATTTTGAATGATAATTATGCAAAATGACGTGTGTGCTTCTGTTTATTGAGAAACAATTGCACATTCAGTATGATCAAGTATTGCAGCATTCCTCTTAAAAAAAATGATTACATGCAAAAAAAAAAAACAATGTTGCCAGTGTGCCCTCCACTTATACATTTGTAAATTTAGATTACTTGAATATTATTACAGTACTGTATCCTATTTGTATTGCTTTTCCAAAGTCTGAAGTCAGGTTCCTCTGCGCTGAGGAAAGTCCACATGGACTGAAACATTTGCAGTCCTTATTTAACCCTCTTTGCAATTACGACACCCTATGAAGTTGGACCTTAAAAAGCAAGTATTATTCCAAATACAACTCCTTCACTTGAGTCACCTGATCCCACTGGATCTTTCCAGTTTTTAGCTTTTATCAGGTTGTCCCCTCTTTTAGTGTGAATTCAGCTCGAATCATTCCCCAGTACCTATCTGATACCACCGAAAAAAAGAGAAAACACTTGTGGCTCGGACTGAAACCCTCATTTTTTATTTTTTTTTAAAACACACTTTATTGTTTTTAAACACATTAACAATACAAAACACAAACAGAACCCCCCACCCCCCACCCCATCCCGACAGACAGCACATGCTATACAAAGTTAGGCAAAAAATAAATAAATAAATAAAGTTCTAGTTTGTCTCCAGTCCGCAATAGGCACTCATGATTGCCAGTCAGAAAACCGTCTACCCATCAACAGCAGATTTTCCAGATCTGCAGGTATAAGGGTTTGGATCCAATTTTTTAATATACACTTTTGAGCAACGAGAAGGAGTTTATCAAGGAGCTTATGATGTGATACAGTGAGATGTAAGTCCCTAGAGGGAAGGCCTAAAACCCTAATTTTTTAAATGTTTGAAGATAATTGAATTTGATTTAGTTTCAGGTGATCTGTGATGTCAGTGATCTCTCTGCCTATTATATGCAGTCTGTAATGGTTCAGGTATTGGATGTATTGTAGGAATCCAGAACCATTCTACAATGAGCACCCATTTAAACAGACAAACTGTATAAACCAGCATGTACAATGCAACTACAGTAGTGCAACTTTGACAGTGAAAGGAGAAATGGCACTTACTGTCAGACGTAACTCGAGTAAGTTTCAAGCCAATACACAGCTGAAGTCATTTAGCCTAAAGGTGAGAAATTTAGCTTGCACATGCCTGCCTCCGCCCTGATCTGGTTATCTTGGTGAGGTTCCCTCTCCCCAGTCTTTGATCTCAGCAGTAATGTCATCTTCACTGATGATGATTAGCTTACAGCACAAATCAACAGACAGGCAGCGGCAGAGTATTGAGCGCTAGCCAGACACAGAGTACTTCTTGCCAGCAAAAAATTTAGCTCTAGTCTTTTTTTTTTTTTTAAATACATATTTCAAGTATTGTTTTCACCAAATTTTTGTCTTCCTCATGTTTTTTAAATGGATGTCTATGTATGCATCCCTCGTTTTCAGGCATCCATGATGTCTGCTGAGAATGATCCTCTTGGCCCGCTACCTCCTGGATGGGGTAAGTTCACATTTGTTTTTCTAAGTATTGTAAATATTTTTACTTGTTGACAGTATGTACTGTTCTTTAACCCTCTATGGTACGGTGTTGCCCTCAGGCAACATACCTAATTTTGGCCTGTCAAATTTCTACAATGCATGTTTTTGAGTGATGCAATACTTTGAAAAAGAGGGAAGAGTCGAGGGAACCACTACCAATTCTTTAATTTGTCACATGACCTCCAGGAGGCCATATTGAAACCCTATTTTGCAGACTTTTCCAAATGAAACAGCTTTGCCATTTTACGCCAAAAATAATCACTTAAAACGTCATTTCCTGGCCCTTTTCCATCTGGGAATTTTTTTTGTATATATGTATTGTACCCTGTTTAAGCTACTGAATCTTTTACACATGTTTATTAAATAAATTATGTAAAAATGAATTTAAAAAATTTTCTTTTTCACTTGTGCACCGTTATGGTACAATGTTGCCTACGGGCAACAAACCCCAAAAACTTCCAAAAAAAGAATTATAAAATTTCTTCACAGTATGTTAATATATTCTATTTTAAGACCAAAAAATGTTTTTTTCCTAACTGGCATCATAATGCGTACCATTGAGGGTTAAATGGAAAAATAAATCTGCATCTGGAGTTCTTCCTAGTAAGAAAAAAATAG
This sequence comes from Centropristis striata, assembly GCF_030273125.1. Taxonomy (NCBI): domain Eukaryota; kingdom Metazoa; phylum Chordata; class Actinopteri; order Perciformes; family Serranidae; genus Centropristis; species Centropristis striata. The sequence goes on along the minus strand of NC_081539.1, from coordinate 29,015,983 downwards.
AATTGTACATATTTTTGATTTAGCTGTATTCAGACTCTTCTGAATGTATCCATATTGTTTTGTTTGCCTCCATTGTTTTTACTCTCTGTGCTCTTACATCCTTCCCTTTGCTGTCACAGCTCGCTGTTGACAAAGCTCACAGATGGCCGCCAATCAAATAACTCTGTGTTTGTAGTATGAGTCAGCACTGATGATAATCTGACATGTGTTGTTACATTCAGGGGCCCAGTGTCCATTCTGTCTTAAAAGCTACAGATTCCTGTCTGCGTTTTTTATCAACTTTAGAGAGGCGTGTGGACTCCAATGACCGAGTGTACTTTGTCAACCATAACACCAAGACAACACAGTGGGAAGACCCTCGAACCCAAGGGTGAGCTGAGGATCTTTCAAAGATCATAATTTTTGAAAGGTCATCTAGAAGTTTATGGGCTTTTTGAAGGGATTTCACTGGTCTTGTTTTTCAAATTTCTCTGCCAAAACAGAATACAACCCAGATTCCAAAAAGTTAGGATGCTGTGAAAAACATAATAAAAACATAATGCAATGATTTGCAAATCCTTTGTGACCTACATTCAGTTGAATACAATATAAAGACAAGATATCTAATGCTAAACTGGGAAACCTTTGTTTTTTTTTAATCAGATTCAGATTTGACTTTATTAATCCCACAGTGGGGAAATTTCTTTGTTACAGCCGCAAAGTTTCACACAAATAAGATAAAGATAAAATAATAAACTAAGAAAAGACATATTAACAATATACAAATATACAATAATAATAATAGTAATAATATACTATATACAACTTAGTGCAAATTTAAGTGGAGAAATGTGCACAGTGCAGATTTATGCAAAAATGTTCAGGTTGTGCAAGTATAATATAATTACTAATACCACAATAGTTTGGCTTCCTCAGAACGGACACAAATTATGTTCTGTAAATATGTACTGGCTGAAATATCAGTCTGCTTTCTGTTAAAGTGTCATTTAATTTAAGTAATAATCATTGATCCATGAAAATGTACTGTTCCTCAGATACAAGCCTTTTACACTGGGCTAATAGATGTCAGAGGATATCTGGCATAACTCTAAAATCAATCCATGATTTTATTAAGTTGAGTAAATATTCAGCAAAGAGAATTCTGAGAAAGCAACTGTGGTGAAATGACTGTGGGACAGCTGGAAGGATGGAAACATCTGCTTTTTATGGCCTGGTTTCAATGAAGCCAACATGAGAATAATGTTATTTGAACAGAATGTCTAGAATACCTTGTGAAACACCATGATGTACTCTAACATAGTCCACAAGAGCAAGATATGCAGTTCAATATGAAGATATCTCTTTTGGGCTACAAATTGTCTGCACAATACACAATTATTTCACAATAACTTAAAATCTTGCTCTCAACCGTGTATGCATTCTTGAAACAATTTTTTTTTCGCACAACATGCAATGTATTATGATCTAGCAGAAAAGAACAACCTGTTTATAAGCAAAGTTTCACCTCGCCTATCTGTAAAAAAAACCCAGGTAACACTTTACAATAACCAACTAAGTGATGTTTATAGATGGTTTATAAACCAATTATTAAGCACTTACACAGTGCTATACATATTTAATCTTTAAAAGTTTTCAAACAATTTCTTAAAGGTATATGAATCATTTAAAAATCATTAACATACTTAATATGGTGTTAAAAATGTTAAAATGAGTACAACTAAAACTATTAATAAACTATTGATTATAATTTATTGGTTTGTTAATGGTAAAGTAACTATAAACTTACATTAATATACCATCTATTTGTCATTTATAGATGATGTAGTTAGTTAAACATTAATAAATGATGAATTTACCATTCTAAATGGCCTATATACAGTTTATAAATGACGATTAAACATTAATAAACTATCTGTTTGCCATTTATAAATGATGGTTATTGTAAAGTGTTACCAAAACCCATTATCCCACCATCTGTCAATCATAATACAACCCTGTTTCCAAAAGAGTGGGCTTGTATCACAATTGATGTGTTGTTGAGTTTGTTTTGAAGTTGCTACAACTTGTTGTACAATGTCTATAATAGGAACTTTTGCAACTTTTTGTATTCACTGTTGCCGTTCAGACCTTACACGTTATACAGCCTATGAGAGAAATAACAAAATATGACACGACCCCCATTTATTCAATTTTCAGGGGAAAAAAAATCCTCCAATATTTAAAGCAACTTTCATTTTGTGTTGATTTTGGCCTCCTTTTTGGACAAAAGATGACTTGAAAATACTGATTCGATGAATGCTATCGTGTTGCCTTGTTTAGCAGTTCATTGCATTGTTTTGGGTTTTACCACATTCACTTTTACGAAAATATTGTTATTTTCTCAGATTACCCAGATTTCTTATGTAGTGGCTTTAAGTGTCGCCAGCCTGTCTAAATTCCAGAGCAACTGTAGTTTGACAAAAACAAGTTCAAACCCAAGTACGGCTAATCTCTTGTTCTTTGACGTGGCTTCCATTTTCCACATTTATCAGTCCATGTATATAATTGATCTGTGTGTGTGTGTGTGTGTGTGTGTGTGTACATGTGCAGGCTACAGAATGAGGACCCTCTTCCTGAAGGTTGGGAGATCCGGTACACAAGGGAAGGGGTTCGCTACTTTGTCGATCACAACACCCGAACCACCACATTCAGCGACCCTCGCACGGGAAAGTCCTCTGTGTAAGAACACATTTTGAGACCGTTGTTCACATGTTCTACATCACATTACATGTTACATAAAGCCATGCTAGAAGCTGTGTTTTACCAGAAGCTTTTAGGCAAGGCAAGTTTATTTATATAGCACAATTCGGACACAGGGCCATTCAAAGTGCTTTACAGGGGCAAGATTAAAATACATAAAACACATTAGAAGACATTTAAAAGCGAATTAAAATAAAAAAAATAAAAAAAGTGAATGAATAAAACATTTAAAAGCGAATGAATAAAAATTACAGGTTAAAATGGAAACAGAAAAGTCTTCAGACTTGATTTAAAAGAGCTGAGAGTTGCAGCAGACCTCAAGTTCTCTGGGAGTTCGTTCCAGAGATTTGGTGCATAAAAACTAAACGCTGCTTCTCCTTGTTTAGTCCTAATATATAATATAACTCTGGGGACTGTAAGTAGACCTGTCCCAGACCACCTAAGGGCTCTGGACGGCTCATAACGTATCAGCAGATCGGTAATATATTTTGGCCCTAGACCATTTAGGGCTTTATAAACCAACATTAATACTTTGAAATCAATTCTTTGAGTGACAGGAAGCCAGTGTAAAGACCTCAGAACTGGGGTGATGTGATCCAATTTTTTGGTCCTGGTTCTGAATTAGCTGAAGCTGTCTGATAGATTTTTTTGGAAGCCCTGCAAGGACACTGTTACAGTAGTCAAGTCTACTAAAGTTTTTCTAAATCTTGCTGAGACATAAGCCCTAAGCCCAATTCTTGATATGTTTTTAAGGTGGTAATAGGCTGACTTATTAATTGATTTAATGTGTTTTTTGAAAAGAAGCTTTTAGTGCTGCAGCAATGGGGGATAGTTTACGAAAACTGTTTACTAGGAACAGATGGAGTCATTTTTTCCAGCTCAAGTAAGTTATAGAAAGAAAATATTGATTCAGGAAAAAAAATAGTTCCAGCTGGTATTTCATTTCAAAGGGTTTATTAGGGACATTCAGGAAACTTGATCGATTCAATTGTTCGATTCTCTCTGGAAACATTTCTCAATGTTAACTTGATGGGATCATACCAGAGCACATTTCACATGCCCCACATTTGTTTCTTATTATTTGACGATTGTCTCATCTGTTGACCCCGACTGCGTGCCTCAATCTGCTTATAATTGCTGTGTTTTGACCTCTGAATCTTTTTGTTCTTCTCAGCACCAAAGGCCCTCAGATTGCCTATGAGCGCAGCTTTCGATGGAAGCTTGCCCATTTCCGCTATTTGTGCCAGGTATGTGTTTATTTTCTCTCGTGCCATCACTTTATTTCTTGCTTTTAGTCGCTACCCCCAAATGCATTTATGTTTTTTTCCTGTCTTTGCTCAGTCCAATGCTCTCCCAAGCCATGTGAAGATCACAGTCTCCAGACAGACGCTGTTTGAAGACTCTTTCCAACAAGTAAGAGGTTCCTTCTAACACTGTCCACTTCCAGATTAAACTAATGTTATAAACCACTGTATTGTAACGTAATCCATCACAGCCTACATACATGGTTTATTTGAGTTTTCCTCTGCTATACATTCAAAACATTGTACTTGCGTCATTTGCTGATGTTGTGTTTTATCTGATCTTTTGTGTTTTCTCTCCTTATTAGATTATGGCCCTGAAGCCTTACGACTTGAGGAGGAGACTCTATGTTATCTTCAGAGGCGAGGAGGGTCTGGACTATGGTGGCCTAGCCCGGTAATATAGATCAGCTATTCTCAACCTTGGGGTCGGGACCCCAATTGGGGTCGCAAGATGATTTCTGGGGGTCGCCAAATCATTTTAGAAGTCAGCTCTGTCTCCACTGTGTTAAAGTGTTTGTGTGTTAATGTGTGTTTAGTCTTTTTGGTCATTTAATGTCTTTTTTGGTCATTTTGTGTTTGTTTTTTTTGCAATTTTGTGGGGTTTTTTGGTCATTTTGTGTCTTTTTTTTGTTTAATTTAGTGTCTTTTTTGGTCATTTTGTTTCCTTTTTTTGGTCATTTTGACTTTTATAGTCATTTTGTGTCTTTTTGGATCATTTTGTTTCTTTTTTGGGTAATTTTGTGTCTTTTTCTGATCAATTTGTGTCTTTTGGTAATTTTGTGTCTTTTCTGTTCCTTTTGTGTCTTTTTTTGATCACTTTGTGGTCATTTTGTGTCTTTTTTTGGTCATTTTGTTTCTTTTTTGGGTGATCTGAACTGTGTGTGTGAGATTGTGTTCAGTGAGCGGGGGTCGCGGACAACATGCATGTTAAATTGGGGGTCACGACTCAAAAAGGTTGAGATCTACTGATATAGATGATAAAAATAGTGAAATAACATTTAAGAAAAGTGTAAACATTTTTAGCGCTAACTAGCTTCTTGTGAAATACATGGTGCAAAATTATCTCGACATATTTTAACAGCATTTGGCTAAGGAATGTTGCTAGTTTTTCCAATAATTGATCGTGTGCAACTTGTGTCTCCCTCTCTCTCTTCTCTCATCCTCCATATTTCCCTCCATTCATTTCCTTCTCCATTTCTATTCTAATTCATCCCCTCACATACGCTCTCCTCTGTCTTGTGGCCTCTCCTTGCAGAGAGTGGTTCTTCTTGTTGTCCCATGAAGTGCTGAACCCCATGTACTGCCTATTTGAGTATGCTGGCAAGAGCAACTACTGTCTGCAGATCAACCCGGCCTCCGCTATCAACCCAGACCACCTCTCCTACTTCTGCTTCATTGGCCGCTTCATTGCAATGGCAAGTTCACACGGCTCACACACACATGCAAACAATCCTAATAACAAGGAAGCAAACATAACCCTAACAAGGGAAGAAGAAGAAAATAAAATAATTATAGAATATGGGCACATTTAACTACAAGGATGAAGTGTTTTTTTTTGGATTGAGCTTTTATTACTATTTTATTTTATTGTTTTACTGTTTTTTAGTATTTTATTGTTTTTATTTATACCTATTTGTGTATGATTTATTCTATTTTAATAACTGTACAGCACTTTGGTCAACTGAGGTTGTTTTTAAATGTGCTCTATAAATAAACTTTGACTTGACTTGTTCTTAATAATCTCCTGATAACACTAATACATACGCAATATGTTATATATGTTGACTAACTCAAGTGCACTTTAAGACTGTGGACAATCTGTGTGTGTTTACATTTTCATAATGTTGCACAACTGTTCTCCGTTACACCATGTTTTTTTTCACCACACACTTTTAGTCTTATCTTTCCTTCATCAGGGTGGGATGGGGCTGTTTCTGGTTTCCTTAGAAATACTATATTAATCTATGGTGTGATTGGTATCCGTAACAATATTTCTCTTATATTTATCTCTTGATGCAGGCACTTTTCCACGGCAAGTTTATTGACACCGGCTTCTCTCTGCCTTTCTACAAACGCATGCTGAACAAGAAACTAATACTCAAAGACCTGGAGTCCATTGACCCTGAGTTCTACAATTCACTTATATGGATCAGGTAGTTTGTCTTGTCTTGAACCAGCTCTTGTGTGTGTGTGTGTGTGAACTATTGGTTCTGTTTATTGAGACAGAGGAGAGGAGAGGTCTAATACTATTTTTTTTTTGTTGCTATGAATGCTTTATTTCGGTTACAAAAAACAAAGACAACAAAATAAAATCATGTTTTTACAAAAAAATCCATCAGACAGCAACCGAAAAAGGAACAGGCTGAAGCCCCACTAAAGGCTTATTTTTGCCTCTCCTGTACCATCTACATGCATATACATTACATTATATACATTACATTAACTGAGTAATTCACATTGTTACAAAACATGATACCTTAAACTGAAAAATCAAATTCAATCAAATTTCATTGTAACCCTTGATAATTTTAGATTTTTAAGTCTTCTTGAAAACTAACATAGAATTACACATCTTTATTTCATCATTTAGTCCATAATTCCATAATTTTACACCCAAAACTGACACACATCTGTAAAGTGTTTGGGGTTAAGAAAATGTGACTGCTATGTTTGATTACCTTAAAGATACAGGATATACGGGATTTACCTTACAAATAATGTATATACTCATACAAAGTAATCCCTCACTTATAAGCCACTAGAAGTGTGTGGCAATGTCTGTTTCTGTGGAGATCCTGCCCTCTGTCTGTATTTTCTCTTTTCATTTTGTTCCGGATGTTTCTGGGCATCAATCTTTGGGTACAAAGCTACAAAAATACAAAGTGCAGAACAAACACAAATACAGCCATGTGAACAAAGCTTGTTCCACATTGATTGTGAATCTCGGGGTTTGCTTTCACTTTCATTGAGCCGGGGAGGAGAGGCCAAATTTAAATGTTGTGTTTACAAACCATATGCTACAATTCCTGCATGATATGCCTTTGATAAGGCAGTCAGATTTTAAAGCTAATGTATTGAAACTTGGCGATCTTTTGTTTGTTTGATTTTTTTTGCAACAATAAGCCGTTCATCTTCGACTCTGCTGTGGCAACAACACAATCTGATCTCTCCTCAGGGACAACAACATTGAAGAGTGTGGTCTGGAGATGTACTTCTCAGTGGACATGGAGATCCTTGGGAAAATCACCTCTCATGACCTCAAACCTGATGGCGCCAATGTTCTAGTCACTGAGGAGAACAAGGAGGAGTACATCAGGTTCAGTAGAACTGCTGTTATTCATAACAACGACTATATCTAACCTCCGAGTATGATTTTAAGTTCAAAGAAACTATTTTGAAACCAAGAAATTTAATTTTTTTTGCAGTCTGATGGCAGAGTGGAGGTTCTCCCGTGGGGTTGAAGGTCAGACCAAAGCGTTCCTGGACGGCTTCAACGAGGTCGTTCCACTGCAGTGGCTCCAGTACTTTGATGAAAAGGAGCTTGAGGTGAGCAGTATAGATCTATGTTGTCATGTCTGTAGTGTGCCTATCCCACTCTACAGAGCTTTTAATCCATTAATCATTTCTTCAACCCATTCAGGCCTAAAACGCCTTGAAAAAATGCCTGTAAAACCTCTGGGTGATTTTGAAAGAACCCCCTAAAACCTGAAGTTTTTCTGGAAATTCAACAGAAGATTGTTCAGCCTCTGTAGCAGATAGAAATGAAATTCAAAAAGTATTTGAGAGCTTATACTCGTGGCTTTTTCCTGAGAAGTTGAGTTTATTTGTCCAAACCTTCAATAAAGTTTTTTTAAAAATCAACAAACTCAGCAAATGTTACATTTGACTGAATAAAAAATCCTATGCATAATACTAATACATGCCCATTAGCAAGATGCAAACATGATATGACCATTGGAATAAATAGACATAGTTCTCATTAGCCTACTGTAATAAAAAATAAAATAATAATAATCTTAATAATAAATAATAATAATCTAATTCATCTATATTGCACTTTTCTGGGTACTCAACGACACATAAAGTAATATAAGACATAAACAGTCATGATTTCTTATATCATCATCACAATCAATTATTATTATTATTATTAATAATATATTATTATTATCTCCAGATGGCCACAAATCTGTCTGTTCTTCGGTGAAAATATGTCGTCTAAAAACATATTCCTCATTCATAAATCCCGGTCGATTGGTTCCGAGGGTTCAAAGTCCGGATCAGCAATAAAATCATCGGCGCTGTTTTCATCAGATCTCTTCCGTCACTTACTGCTGAGCTCCTCCGCTATAGTCGTCTTCCTCCATGATTTAAAGTTCTGTAAAAGTCCCATGATGCATTGCGACACTCCCACATGTATTCTGATCATGTTCTGATGCATTTCATTGGCCAAGAGGCCGAAAATATGTGGAAAGAAACTACAAATACTACAAAATGACATATCCGCTGTCCCGGCCTTAATGGTAGAATAACACAACAGCGCCCCCGGTTTTAATGGTAGAAATGCGGTAATGCTTTCCCGCCTTAAATGGGTTAATAGGAAGGAATAATGTGGGTGGGTGTGTACAAAAATCATTGTCACTCTCCTCATTTCCTTTGTGCTCCATGGGTGATTGATGGACTTGTTTGTGTTGGACTCAGGTGATGCTGTGTGGCATGCAGGAGGTCGACCTCCAGGACTGGCAGAGGAACACTGTGTACCGCCACTACACACGGAACAGCAAACAGATCATCTGGTTCTGGCAGGTGAGCTCACAGGAACACAAACACATATTCATTCATTACCCTTAATTACCAATTAAATCTACGCTGCAAGTCTTTGGACTCTGGGAGAGAACCCATGCTGACACATAGAGAACAAATACATACCGTACCCTTTGCTGTTTATAATAATAATAACTTTTATTTGTATAGCACAATGTGCTTGTCAATAAAATTAAAGACAATTAAAAACACATAATAAAAACTATTTAAAAGAAATGAATGGTTAAGAAAAGGCAATACAATGAAAGTGAGTTTTTAAAAAGCCCTTTTGTGGCAAGTTTGCATTTAGGAAGCACTCTGGTGACCCAGGTGGAGGATCTCAGGCTCATAAGGAGTAAGCAATTAATAATAATAATAATAATAATAATAATTCATTTTATTTAATAGGGCGCCTTTCAAGGCCCTCAAGGTCGCCTCACTACTGTAAGCAGGAGTCTGGCCATTGATGGCTTTAAAAACAAGCAATAAAATCTTAAAATCAATTCTATTTATGCTCACTTCTCGTTGTTTGGGTTGAAAGGCTGACAGAAGCTTTTTGTATCAGTTTCAGTCTGTTGATGTCTGTTGGCTGCGTTACCTTAGTAGTAATAGTGGGACGCAGACATTTATCTGACATTTATCTGACATGCATCTACACAGAATGACAAAACTTAAAGAGGACATTTCTTTTGAGGCCCCCTTTCTATGTTTATTTGACATACTTGTGTTTCATATTTTTATTGATGTGTATACACAAAAAAAAACCAGAGGGACATACCTACATCAGGGTACATTGGTGTCGACATTAAACATGTTGTACACATCCTTAGATTTAAATTGTATGATTTTAAGAACAAACAGTCACACAAAACGAAACCGAATAGACTATACAGTATTTAGATATTTAGATATAGTCTGTATAAAATGAATAAACTGACCACATAAACATAACAGATAATATACATAAATAATAATAATAGAGAAGGGAAAGAGGAGGAAGTTAAAAAAAAAGAAAAGAAATAATAATAATAATAAAAATAAATAAATAAAAAGGGACAAAGAAAAGAAAAGAAAGGAAAGGAGTGTGGGGGGGGGTTACATCGTCACAAAAAAGTCCATAGGCGGTTGCCATTTATCGTAGAATTTGCTCAAGTTTCCCCTTCTTGAATATCTCATTTTCTCTACTTTTAAAAAGGACATAGCCTCTTATTTGACATACTTAATATCATCTGATGGCTGAGCGCCTGTTCTGTCAGTCAGTATTGTGTGTTCACTGATGAGTGAGTGTGTGTTGTCTCTTTCTCCCCTGCAGCTGGTGAAAGAGGTGGACAACGAAGTGCGACTGCGGCTCATGCAGTTCGTCACTGGAACCTGCAGGCTTCCTCTGGGCGGCTTTGCTGAACTCATGGGTCAGTGACGGACACACACACACACACACACACACACACACACAAAGAATAACACATTTATTAAGTATCTGCTGATGCTGATACTTTCCCCTCTCTTAAATAACTAAGATTTAAATATTACATTTGTATGAATGCACTTTCCTTTACTTAGCTATTGTCACACTGTGAAATAAATATTCAACATAAAGCCCTGAAAACACTTGTTTTGTATATGGGTATAAGTCGTGGTTATTTATTTAAAAATGTTTGTGCTGCCCTCTTCTGGCACTCTGATACTCTGATACAACCTAAGAGGTGGCAATTCCATTTTTTCCCAGTGTTCTTACCCCTTATTGTCTTATGCATTGCAGGAAGTAACGGGCCCCAGAAGTTCTGCATTGAGAAAGTTGGGAAGGACACATGGCTTCCTCGGAGCCACACATGGTGAGTGGAAGTTAATTCCTCCCTCTCATAGAGTTTTACCCAGATGTTATTTCAGTATATTACTCTTTTCATTCATTAACTGTGATATACTGGAACCTGTCTTACACTGGCCGCAATGTACTTAAAAAGCTGTTAATACCCCTGGGTTAACCTCTCAGTGCTCCACCCCCTTTTATAGAGAACTGGGGGCGGGGCTTAGGGTACCTTTAGGGCAGACCTGGGCATTGGGCGGCCCGCGGGCCACATCCGGCCCGTTGGCTGTCCTTGTCCGGCCCACGTTAGGTTACCCAGAAATTACAAATAAATACAACCGCAGTGCTTTTATTTTGAAGGCGATTTACGTATAACTGAGTTACCCGACGTACCTTGTCAAAAACACCTATTGCTTTTTCCATAAAGTTAATAAATTAACAATTAACAAGTTAATAAATTCCTTGGTCACCTTGTGAATCCATTGTTAGAGCTACAAGGTGGAAAACAATAACAAACATTAGCATTAGCACTTGAGCAAACAAGCATTTTTACTATAGTTAAGACAACAAATATAGCCACTAATATATATGACAGAAGAAAATAAACTTTAACAAACCTTGTGTCCTGTCAGTCAGCCACTATAGAAGCCTTTTTCATACTTTATATCAACTTTATATGAATTACGACGCACTCGTTATTATTTACCGTTCGTTTTTCATTTAACCGTTCCACTTGTTATTTCCTGTCATTACCTTTCAAAATTAAAGCACCCGTTTCACACTGGACAGCACCTTTTCAAAATAAAAGCATCACAACATTGTAAAACACCTAGAAAATGTACAAACATGAAAAACAAGCTATATAATACAAAAACACCTATAGGAACCCTGCTAAATGTCATTTACAGTTAAGTTTAAAATAAATGTTAGTAATTGGAGTATTTGCTACTTTTTACTGCTATATTTGATTTACTCCAAATTAACAGTCTTAACATAACATGTGTTCTTATCAGTAGCAGCTCAAAACCAGATAATTTACTGTATTTCATATAGCGGTTAAATTAATACTGAGCAGAATTTAGTTCTGAGTTTTGGTCCTGCCCCCGTAACTTTCGTGGTATTGGTCATGTGGCCCCTTGGGAAAATTAATTGCTACAACTACTTAATGTTTTGTTTAGCATCTGACCATTACTCTCTCATTGTCTTTTTCAGTTTCAACCGTCTGGACTTGCCTCCTTATAAGAGCTTCGAACAGCTGAAAGAAAAGCTGCTGTTTGCCATCGAGGAAACCGAAGGATTTGGCCAAGAATAGAGGGAGGTGTTCTCTTCTGTGTCTCTCCCTCACCCATCGCTGTTTATCAGCCAAGTTAAACAAACTACAAAAAAAAAATTGCACAAAATAACCACCAATGTATATAAGCTATTTTGTCATTTTAAAACCAAATCTTAATTTGCAGCATCATTTGTGCCGCAATCCCGTTCCCTAGCCCTTAAATATTATATGATACCCCATCATGAAATATGCAAGCATTTCAGCATTTTTGCTCTTCTGTTTAAAAACAGAAATCATGGATATTTTTTTAATTTCCTCCCCACTGCTGACTGGGTTTTTAAAAGAGACTGAAAGTGTTTTTGAGAGGATTTTTTTAGATGAAGCGCAATCTTCTTTTTAAAGCTCTAGTTCTATAGAGCTTGTGAATGGTAAGAGTAGTATTGGGGTCTGGTGCCTGAATTTTTCCCCCCCGTTGGACCCATAGTAATTGTTGCAATTTTTGCGTGCTTGCATGGCTGCCTCTGAAGATGAGAAGACTGCTGCGGCCACCCTCTACCACCACCTATACACACAAAGACATTTTAGCATGGATACTCCGTCTCTTAATGAGCTTTTTTAACCATTATCATGAAGATGGCATTCATGGATGAACTGATTTCTCCCTCAATAAGTTTCTGGACACCAGCCCAGAGTAAGAAGCATCATTGGATCCTCACACTTGGATAAAGACTAAAGTTAGGAAAAAACCTAATGGCAGCATTAGGTTGTGGAGAAACTCTACTATATCACATGGAACATGGGGACTCGAGGAAACCGACATAAAAGAGTGTGTGATGACACGCTCAGAGTTCATTTAAAGATTGAGCCGTTTGGGGAAAAAAACAACAAAAGAAAAAAAAGATGCCTCTGGTTCAGTAGGTCAGGTGTGCTTGGCTGATTCTTTTTGCCTCTTCAGATTTTGATCTGGGACTTTAAAGTGTCTCTAGTCCTATGATCACGCTTATTCGATATAAAGATCACATTTAAACATCTCAGTTATATATATCACAATAGACAAATCCCCCACGCAAACATTATCACTGTAGCATGATGCATACTTAACGAAAAGGGACATTTGGGTTGTAAAAAGATCCAGACTTCTCATTTGTATGAATGTACTTTTGTACATTGCAGAAAGAAGCTGTTAGCTGTCAGCTGTTACCAACCATAAATAATTACAACTGAAGCCACTGCTGCCTAACAATCCTTTATTATTGCAAAATATGTTAATATCATAGCAGTAAATGATCTTCAACGTTCCATGGAGGGTTTTTTCAGTTTTGGTCAGTGGTAATAAAGCATTTTACTAAAACAATATATACAGTACTTTGCAAATGTGGTAGACAGGTGTGGAAAAATGTCTGGAAGAATTGATGCTGGGTGGTCACACCAAATTGATTTGATTTAAATTCTTCTTCTGTTCACTCAGTTTTAGTTTCACTTTTAACATTTAACATTTTCGTTAACTGAAATAAAAATAAAAAAACAAGTTTTTAAAAAAACGATAACTAACTGTGTTTTGTGGTTACAAAACTAACTAAAACTAACTAAGTGACAGTGAAAATGTCCTTTGTTTTCGTCTTTTTGGTTGGTATGAAACGTATCTATCTGGTTTTATGACTTAATAAACTTATTGGGGCTGAGATGGATCAGACAAAGGAAATATTTATTATGACCTTTTTGAATCTCTCACCTAACAAATACCCCATTACAAATAAAACTAAAACTGAGTGAACTAAAACTAAAACACATTGCATTTGTTAATTGATAAAAACTAAACTATTAAAATTAATATTTTTGAAAGCATTCCTATTTTACAGCAAATTTTCACTGCCTTAAACTTTTGCACAGTACTGTACACATCTGTTTTCACATCTTGAGTGACTTGAAAGCAAAAGGGATGTCATGAGAACCAATAATTAGCACAAAGACAATGGCTACATTCTGAAAACACCACAGTACTTCTACAGTCCTGCAGGTAGAACAGGGAACAGGGAACCATGCTGCAGTGCACAGAGCTCCCCCTCCTTGCACAGGGAGTCAGCATGCTCTGAGTTCACTGTTCAGCCTCTTTAAAGTCTGCCCGGTAACACAAACTTTGCATATGGAAGCATGGAGTGAAACTGTGCTAAGTTTGTCTTTATTCCAGACAGAACATCATGATTAAATTTCAGCCTGTATGCACGTGTTTCCAGTGTAACGTTATTGAGTTAACACTGATAGAGAGAGCAAAAAATTAGTAACTACTGTTCTATAAATTCCTCCTTTAAGTGCCAGAGACTGTTTCAAATACCCAGAAGATAACGGACTGTGGTGGTCAGAAACAACGAGATAGAACGAGAGTTTCTGATGAAATGAAGGTTCTACTAATTCTGCATGTCAGGAAGAATTAAATGATTTATATTTAGTTTTTTGACTGTGGTATCAAATTCAGTATGGGGAAATGTGAAATTTCACTGGTATTGGTATCGACTACTAAATTTCTGGTATTGTGACATCCCGAGAAAGCAATGCATAGAAATGTTGCATGCAGGCAGCACAGACTTCAAACAGGCCAAATAAAATAAGCATAAGCATAAAACGTTTTTTAAGGGGTTGGTAGGTGTACCAGAAATGTAAGAATGAAAGTATTAACAGGGTCATAAACCTGTAAATTGTTAGAAAAAAAACATTTCTGTCCCATTCAGTGTCTATCTGCTATTTAGCTGTGCAGTCAGCAGCTTTATTAGCAGTTCACCTCCACAGAATGACCTTAAAGCCATTATAGTGCTGAGCCCATTTCCCTGAGATCATCCAGTTTAATTTATTCAGCCCATGTTTAATCTCATTCTCAGGTTCTGTGCTGAGGTGAGATAGCCTTAGTTTAATACTGATGTGTACGTGTGTGTGTACGTGTGTGTAAATCATACAAGTTGCAGGAAAAAATAAAAAAAGCCTTCACGTACTGATCATAAAATGAGTTAATGAGACACTAAAGTGCCACAGACCAAATAACGTGTGGAAAGCTTCCACAGCGTGGCTCCTCAGCAGCCTAAGGTCTGCCTGGAGACTGACACAGCATCACAGTGCTATATGTTGTGCGTTTTTTTGTTTTTGCACCCCCACGTTCCCCTCGTCCTTTTCTTTCCTTTAAAGGAACACTCCACCGTTTTTTCATATTAAAACATGTTATTCGGGTAAGTAAGACGAGTTGATACAGACCTCTTGCGTCTCAATGCGTGCACTCAATCGCCCTGGCGCGCGGCGCCACTTGGCTAGCACTTAGCTTAGCCCAGTTCATTCATTAGGATCCAAACAGATGGACAGTTAGAAGCGACCAAACTCCTCCACGTTTTCCCTATTTAAATACAGCTACACGAGTAGTTAAACGACCAAGTATGGCGACACAAAATAAAACGTGGCGCTTTTCTAAGCGGATAAAAAGGAGAACTATAATGTATGGCGGAATAGCACTTGGGAGCACTTCGACTCGGCGCAGTAATATCATCACTCCTGAAAAATCTTCTCCCCTCAGGAGTCTGTTTGGATCCTAATGAATGAACTGGGCTAAGCTAAGTGCTAGCCAAGTGGCGCCGCGCGCCAGGGCGATTGAGTGCACGCATTGAGACGCAAGAGGTCTGTATCAACTCGTCTTACTTACCCGAATAACATGTTTTAATATGAAAAAACGGTGGAGTGTTCCTTTAATGCTTCAGGGGACACGTCCTTCATTTTCCACGTCTAACTCCATTGTTTCTAAACTCTGGTGCTTATTCTTTCAGTCAGTGGTCTGAACAGCTGTGGCAGTGGCAGGCCATTCTCCTCCTTTCCTCTAGCATTGTGTATTTTTTTTTCCCTTTCAGACCACTGCAACAGCAGCAAGCTGCTTTAGACTTTTTCTCTGAGGAGCTTGCATTATCAGTCATGTATATAACATGTATTCAGCTGTCCCTGCAGAAGAGCTGGAGAGAGGGACGACAGTATGAAGAAAAAAAACCATTTACTGTAGCAAAAGGAGCCGACTTTTAAGTCAACACTGCATAACTTTGTGCTTCCTTTTGAACAGAAACCTGTAATCAAAGAAAATCAACTGTGTATGTGAATATTCATTGTATAAAGATAATGAAAGTAAATAAAGTACTTAAATATTATAATTAATTACACAGAGCCGCCGCTCCATCGATGGAAATCTGTGATGCCTTTTGTTCTTATCAGAAATAGATGGGACGTTTCAGGTCGCCTTTATTGCAGACGGTAACGAGATAAAGCATCACCTGGACAGGTGAGTTCTGTCAGAGCAAAGCTGACTCATAATGCTGTGAATCATTTCAGTTTGTGATGATGCAGCAGGAACGTATATTTCTGTGCTGACTGCCGTTTAGGCCATCTGAAACGCTTCCATACTGTAACATATCGCGTGTAGATACACACTGTAAACACCAACTACACTGTACAGAATGCCCCTTTACTGGAGACGATGTGTATAGAAGATTCATTTTTAATCTGCTTTCACCCATTTTAATGAAGAGAGATGGATTTATGAGATACAAATAAATAAGTGAATAAACCCCTTCCATGACGTTATTTCTTTCATTTGTTTTCTTGTGTGATTATGATTATTGGGGGGGATAAGAGAACTTCTGCTCAGGAGTCACAACAAAACAGTTTTGTTCTGTTCTTAAAGAAAATAAAGCTACACTGCAAAAAAGCCAACTTGTATTTTTTGGCCTAAAACAGTGATTTAAGTTGGTAAAACTTGGAAATATAAATTATTTACATTTAGGGCAATAATGTAAGTTAGCACAACAAAGGAAGCCAGTTGAAAAAACAAGTTGGTGAGTTGTTGTTACTTATATCTTTAAGTTGGGGTTCACAACAAGGGACAATAGTTCTGATAACTCTTATTTCTTTGTTGGGAAATTCGGTCACTAGCGAAAGCTAGCGGCTAACTGATGCTAGCAGCTAACTGATGCTAGAGACACTGCTTGTTACAGCTACAAGAGTATCGATTAGCGTATCAATGCTAACTCAAAATTGTGGTCACAACATTAGCTGACATTTCATAGCGGCGTTACAATCGTGCCAGAGAAATTCAGAGTTGAGCAAACTCAAAAACAAAACTTAAAATATTTAGTTTCATTGTCCAACTTAAAATGTTATCGAAGTTTGTTGCCTTGAAATTTTGAGTTCACCCAATTTTTCTTTTTTTGCAGTGTATGTGTTCTTGATTTACCCTTTTTGATTGGATCTTGCCTGTGGAAAGAACCATATTTAATAAATCTATCAGACCATCCTTACAGCTGCCTTGATCTCTTTTTTTTTTCAGGAGGCTGCTGGGTCATTACTGTTTTGTTGTTTTGGCAAATATGAGACAAAAGTGAGACTATGCTTCTCTGGGTTAGCAGTGGCTTTAACATTCCCCAATCAATGCTGGCAGTGGCGGTTCTACACAGGGGCCTCCAGGGGCCACTGCCCCTGTGAAGAAGCCTTTGGCCCCTGCTGTGGCCCCTGTGTCAAATTAATAAAATGATAAATTTATAACGATGAACGACGGAACAATTCGTACCTATTTTTTGTTCAAACAATATCTCATTGTACACAAAAGGAACCCAGAATGTGAACATTGTATGATAGTTTAATTGTGCAATAAAAGCTAAATATAAAGATCATTCTCACTGTACTGCACTTTCAAAATAAAAAAAGTGATTGTGCAAAAAAAAGGGAAATGTCATTGTCGTACAAAAACAATGTTAATGTTGGTAAGTCTCATTGCTTCAATCAATGTAGTTCTTCCAAATATGAGACTTTTAGCCAAAATAAAGGTTTTGAACGCTTAAATATCATTTTTGACGATTTTTAATGTGCCCCTCTGATTAAACACTGGCCCCTCCTTGGCCCCCACAGTAAAATTGGTCTAGAACCGCCACTGAATGCTGGCATTAACTGAAGCAAGTGAGGCCTGCAGCTCCTCTGACATTTGTCCAAGTCCGTTTGTGGCTTCCTGGAAGATCCACTACTGTTCCAAGTTTTCTTCCTATAGGTGGATTACGGCAGCTATTCTCAACCTTGGGGTTGGGACCCCAAATGGGGTCGCGAGATGGTTTCTGGGGGTCGCCAACTCATTTTGGAAGTCAGCTCTGTCTCCACTGTGTTAATGTGTTTTAGTCTTTTTGGTCACTTAATGTCTTTTTTTTGGCTTATTTTGTGTGTTTTTTGGTCATTTTGTGTCTTTTATTGATCATTTTGTGGTCAATTTGTGACTTTTTTGGTCATTTTGTTTCTTTTTTGGTCATTTTGTCTTTTTTGAGTCATTTTGTGTCTTTTTTGGTAATGTGTCTTTTTTTAGTCATTTTGTGTCTTTTTTGGTAATGTGTCTTTTTTAGTCATTTTGTGTCTTTTTTTGATCAATTTGTGGTCAATTTGTTACTTTTTTGGTAATTTTGTTTCTTTTTTGGTCATTTTGTCTTTTTTTAGTCATTTTGTGTCTTTTTTGGTAATGTGTCTTTTTTTAGTCATTTTGTATCTTTTTTTGGTCATTTTGTGTCTTTTTTGTTCATTTTGTGGTCCATTCGTGTCTTTTTGGTCATTTTCTTTCCTTTTTTAGGTCATTTTTTCTTTTTTGGGTGATCTGAACTGTGCGTGTGAGATTCTGTTCAGTGAGCGGGGGTCACGGACAACATGCATGTTAAATTGGGGGTCGTGACTCAAAAAGGTTGAGAACTACTGGATTACGAGCTCCTGGCCGCCACCCGTCTATTTGTAGCTGTATGCATCTCTCTGTGGTTTTCTGCCTGATTTTTTGTCTTTAGTGGATTTAATTTGGTAATTGTTTTGTCTTTTTGTAGTTATATTTTGTCTGTGGTTGTTTTGCCCTTTTTTTTTTACTTGGAGTCTGTGGGTTTTGACCTCTTAGCAGGTTTTCTATGTTTCCTTTTGGATACTTTGAGTCTTTTCCTGGAGTCCCTCAGCCTTAGAAATTACTTTGTGAGCCTTCCCAGACTGATATTTTAACTTTAAACTTTCATTCTTATCTCTTCTGGAATTTCTTCTGATCACGTCACACTGTGCTGCTCGTTGAGACTTTAAATCCAACTTCATATTGCTTGAATTCTGTTAAAGTGATGTTTAAATTCAATAGGGAGATCGAACATTATTCTGTTTTTGTCTGATAGATTTATTTTTTTTTAATCTAATTGTGACAAATACACAAAAATACAAGAACTCAAGAAAGGGACAAATGCTTTTTCACATCATAATGTTTTTGTTTTTTTATTGGAGGCATGAAATCGCCTCTTTTCCAACAAAGGACTAGTATCACCGGTTATTTAACATCAGTTAACATTTAGTAATATACCTGCATAAACAGTGGAAAGAATTATGATCTCATTAAACCGGCTCAATTCACCCTATTATGGTAAAAAAACAACACAACAGTTATTTTGATCTGACAAAAAAAGTGAAACAGATCCACTAATAAGTGCTACAAATGTACAATATGCAACTTTTCCCCAGCATAATATCAATTGTGGGCTTCGTCCAACGTTTCTCTTGATCGCTTTTCTCCCATTTTCAGAACACAAATCTGAATTTAAAAAACGGACAATATTCACGTGTTTCTAAACGTGAACTTTGTCCAACATCTAAGCTAGAGCTCATTGACTCCAGGCATTAGTCAACACACAGAGAACATGTTTATCACTTTCTTAACTGCAAAATTTTAACTTTATTGTTTATATTAAGTAAAGATTTACACATAGTTCTCCAGAGTTAATTACAGAATCTGGACACTTGTTAGCAGTTATTGGACTAAAAGTTACATCCAAAATACATCATGTTCCACAAAATGGGTAAAAAAAAAAAACAGCTTCATCCTAGTTTCTTCAAGAGTTCAGCTGCTTCTTTATGAACCTGCAGAAAGAATATTTTCACATCAGCACATATGATTTATACATCCTGAAGCAAGGTTATTATAGTTAACGAAAACTAGAATTGAAAAAACATTTTCGTTAACTGAAATAAAAATAAAAACTAGAGTTTTTAAAAAAACGATAACTAACTGAAACTGTTTTTTGTGGTTACAAAACTAACTAAAATTATAGTGAAAATGTCCTTAGTTTTTGTTTTTTTGTCAACTTTTCCCATTCATAATTCAGTGTTTCTATTTTAACATGCAACACATGGTGAATATGTTTACTGAGACTGGGATGTTTACACTAGAACCAGAATACAAAACACCCAGAACTGTAAGAGTTAATAACCTTATTGGGGCTGAGATGATAAACCAAAGGAAATAAAGGCAAAAAATGTTATGACCTCTTTGAATCTGGCACCCAACATATAGCCCATTAAAAAAAACCTAACACTAAAACTAATAAAACCTAAACTAAAACTAAGCATTTTCAAAAAATAAGAACTGAACTAAAACTAAAAAGCTCACTCTAAAAACTAACTAAAACTAACTGAATTTGAAAACAAAAATTCACAACGAAATTAAAACTAAAACTAATGAAAAATCCAAAACTATTATAACCTTGTCCTGAAGGTGTCCTCACAGTGTAACTATACTAAGTCCGGGTCATTGAACAGTGTTAGTGTGTGTGTGTGTGTACCTCTTTGTCTTCCAGTGTGTGAGCAGGATAATCTCTTGCTTTAGTTAGATAGAACAGTGCTTTGCCTTTGTCGTTCATGCCGATGTAGGTCTTCCCGAGCATTAGCAGGTTTTTACTGTAGAAGTTTGGATCAACTGAGAAAATAAAACACAGAAATTAATTTTAGTTGCATTTTAAACCTTTAGAACAGGGGTGCCAAACTCAAATACACAGTGGGCCAAAATGTAAAACTTGGACAAAGTCGCGGGCCAACATTGATATTTATTGAAAAAATTGACCTAAACAAGTTCAAACGAAATGGAACAAGCAAAGCTTGATATAACTTAATATTGCAAACATGCAAATATAAATGCATCGAATATCAAATAAAACAAACAAACACATCAATGGCATCCATTTCTTAAATAAAATTTAAATAAAAATCATATTTCCCTTTATTTTATATGCGGCCTTCTTTAAATTTAAATTTAACAGTAATCTTTTTCCACAGGCTAAAAATAAATATAAGAATAAAATAACAATAATAAACCAAATGACTAATAATAATATCCTTCAATGAATGTGCAACCATTCAAGCCTTGGACTAGCAAGAAAAAGTGCATAAAGACAACTTTAATTGTTGCTCAGTTTGCTCCACACTGATCTACTGTGTTCAAGCCAAAACACCAGCAGAGCATTCTGGGATTTGTAGTATTATTTGGGCTGTATAATACCGGCGGGCCAGCTCTGGTTGTCATTTGGTATTTCCTCGCGGGCCAAATATAATTATACTGCTAGACTCAACATCAGCTGCTATAAGTAAGTAAAGTCTATAATAAAGTGTATTTTCAAAAGTTGTTGATACTCTCAAAATGGAAATTGAGATTTTTGGAAAAATTGTTTTTTTTTTAACGACTCTTCACTTCTTTTTTTCCAGATGTGTATTTGCTTCATCACTGTCAATTGTAATGGGACAGAGCATTTTCATTGTATTGTCTGTATTACGTAATAAGTAATTGGATATTTGTTTTCTGTGGCCACAGTGTGTTGTTTGTTGTTTTTGTCTATGTTGGAAAATGCAATAAAAAAATTTTTTTTTTAAATTAAAAAAAAAAGTTGTTGATACAGGACAGAAATCCTCCTTTGAAACACCTTGAAACCAAAATGTTAAGATCACACAGCCATCGCAGCATGAATCATGTATCTTATATTATATCATGCTATTTTTAAAAACCTGCTGTATTATGCAGCATTCAATGCAATGCATCAAAATCAGTGTTAAAAAAACGTCCCCTTTGCATTTAGCATACAGAACATAATTCAACTTTCGTGTATTATTCATTAAAAAAACAACTGGTTCTTTCAATGTTAACAAAATTGCATTTAAAAGGGTTAAAATTCTAAAAAAAAAAAATAATAATTGGTAGTTATGATCAACACTGTTAGATAAAAAGTGAACTTTTGAAAGTGGAAATAATATTGATATATAGTATTTCATAGCATTTTTAAAAAAACGGGCACATTTCTGTCAACAAAATGAAAAAACAAACCTGAAAATAAACAAATATTTGGTATAAATAACCAGCACAGAAGTGGTTAAAATCAAAATATATACATATATGATTTAAGTATTTTTCTCTGTTTTCAAAGGACATCAAAACAAGTTTTTAAAGCGATGCCATTTACAAGCTCAGTGTCTTTTTCATCTCAGAATGTGAGCTGCAGCCAACAGATCAGCAGTTTTTTTAGTTACTTCATTGCTATGCTGTTTTCTTTGTTTACCTTCCTCAGCTTTCAAGAAGAATTCCAAAGCCTGAAAAGGACAGAAAAACAAGACAACAAGAAGCTTTAAGAGATCTTTACAAATCTTTCCCAATTTGAATAGACTAAAAGGTTACAGAACTGGATACTGCAGCCTGAAGCTGTTTGAATAGTCAATTAGTACAATAAAGAGCTGAGCAGTCCTTACTTCCTCATATGTGGCTGCAGGTGGCGATGCAAAAATGACAGCGGCCACCTTGCGCTGATACCAAGGCAGCTCCGCAAAAGCAAAGCACCTAAAAGAGAGAAGACATACAGATTTGCCTGAGTAATAAAGCCTTCATCACATAAAGCTTTAATAATAATAACATCTTGGACTAAAGGTCTGATTTCTACGGTGGCCTGGAAGTGCAAAACATTTTTACAAAATGTGAAACACTTTTACAAAGCTTGAGACAAATTTACATTTGAGAAAACAGTTTTACATATCATTAAAAAAAATACATTAACACAACACTTTTACAAACACTGAAAACAAATTTACAAGTGGCAAAACACTTTTACAAATGGCAAAACAAATTTACATTTCATGTGGTCGCTCGTGTGCGCCAAAGAGACGCTACATTCCTTTTCCAGTTGAAAATTGATTTGTAAAAGTGTTTTGACTTGTAAATTTGTTTTTTGAAATGTAAATTTGTTTTGCCATTTGTAAAAGTGTTTTGTCACTTGTAAATTTGTTTTCAGTGTTTGTAAAAGTGTTGTGTTAATGTATTTTTTTTTACGATATGTAAAACTGTTTTTTTCTCAAATGTAAATTTGTCTCAAGCTTTGTAAAAGTGTTTCACATTTTGTAAAAGTGTTTTGCACTTCCAGGCCACCGTAGATTTCACCTGCAGTCTGTCACATTTTAAGAATGAAATAAAGCCTCTAGTGGTGAACACGTGGAAATGCAACACCACTAATAAGAGCAGTTTTTGCTGCAAAACAGTAAAAATATTATTTCCCCTCTGAAAGAATATTTGGCCTACAAGTCTCATGCACACACAGTTTAAATGCATATGGTTTATGACAGTTTATGTTTGCATTCTTTGGGCCTAAACAAGTAACACGTGCACCAAAAAAAACCCTATTTCACACGAATCAGTATTTTTTTTTTTTACCTCTTCCTGAAACAGCAATTTAACTCCACTTCCCAAACCCCCTTTTTAGCCTCAATTTGTCAAATGTAACAAAGACTCGGCTGGTCGGAGTTTGTATCCATATTTGATTTAATGTGTGGTGAACTTCTAACTGTATTGAACTATTGAACACTCACCAGTAACCCAGAATATGATAGGAAGTGGCGTCTTTGGGATTGAGCTCGACGGCTTTCTAGGAAAAAAGCAACGTTTCACTTCAGAATACAATTAAACGTGATACGATGATAATATGAGATTAAAACTGAAAGTCCTCTCACCTCTAGATGATCCCGGATGATTAATGAATTTCCAATTTTCACTTTGACTCCCTCGTATTCCCCGACATCACTGAGACACACTGCATACCACTGTGTTAGGAGAAGAGGAGAGTTTAGTCAAACCAGATTTTTTAAATATTCTTTTAAAGAAACTGTCCTGTGTGATAATGTGTTGACAACATCCTATAAGTGCAATAAGTTAGTTTGTTTTACAAAAAATCATGATGTGTTCTTGTAGTATGAAACATAAGATCATTAATATTCTGATTGAGGTGAATCAGTACTGAGTGAGAGCAGCATCTTACTTTGTGTGCAGCGAAACACTTGTCGTCTTTCTCCAGAGCTTTCTTTGAGTATTCGAAGGCCTCATAAGTCAGCTGCTTCTTCTGCTCGGCCCTCATGTTGGGCAGGGCCGACATGTCATGAGAGGCCCGGGCCAGCCGCCACAGGAACTGAGCATCATCACTGGACGGATGAAAACACATCACAACAACAACAAAATGTCAGAAAATAGAGAAAAAGATCCATCACAGACTCAAAGTCCAAGCTGATGTCTTTAAATGTCTTGTGTAGTCAGTCAAAATGTGATATAAATGCAAAAAAAGCAGGAATTCTCCAAATTTAAGAAGCTTAAAAACAGAATGTTCTGCCATTTTTGCATGAAAAAATACTTATTAACAATAATTGATTATCAAAGTCATTGCTGATTACTTTTTATCCTATTAGTTGGTTAATCCTTGCTCTTTCATCAGCTCAACGTTCTCTATATATTTATATATTTACTTTGATGCAAACATGCAACCTCAAACAATGCAGACAAATAAAAACAAATTAAAAAAAAACTACAATAGTATTTTGCAAGGTTAAAATTTACAACAATAAGCCAATAAAGTGTTAAAAATCAGGCTAAAAAACCCTCAAATTTAAAAGCCAGATTAGAGAAAGAGGTCTTTAGTTCTGCTTAAAAAAAACACAGAGAAAGCCTCATTGTAATATATTGTAATAGAGCTTTCACAGTTCTGAAAGAAAATCTCTGCTGATTGGAGGTGCAAAGTCATTTTAAAGCTTTATATAAAAGTTGTAAAAGGCACTTCTAAAAGACACAGGTATCCAGTGAAGTGAGGAAATGTTATCCACGACTATCTGTAGTTTCTTGTAGGTGTTTCATTAAAAAGGGAATTACAATAATACATATATATATATATATATATATATACATATACATATATATGCAAAATACAAACTTTTATGGTGAAATTAAGCATTATTTGTGTAATTTTTTTTAAGGCCGACATAAATATTCAATCAATATCACTTTTAAATGTTCCAGTTGGTATTTTGCATATATATATGCATAAAAAAGACACTGAGCCTCCACTATATCCTTGCTCTGACCCTAGACTATAGATCCAGAAACTTAATTTCCTCATCTTTGATTGCCTACTTACCAAAAAACTAAGGGGAAATGGTCCAATCACTGTGCAAGATGGGCAATTTGGTGGCCATTTGATACAAATTAGAAGGTCAAAAACTCAAAATTTCGCTTGGGAACCATTTTTTTTGACTCAGCACCCTTGAGATATGTAAAGTAGGCCGGTTCCTGACTTGTACCCATAAATGCTCCTCACTTCTTACAGGAGGCCTTTTTTATGAAATCCGTCTAGACTAAAAGCTTGAATGAGCATTTCATCATCTGATCTGATGAAGAAAATAGGAAAGTGAGAAGAAAGAAGAGTTGGCTGCAGACTGTACCTGTCCTTGTGCTGCAGCAGCAGCTGGTACAGCTTCTCTGTCTCTGCACAGCTGTACAGGTAGTCGGCCTGCTCCAGAACCTCCTCTGCACAGACACAACATTTATTCATTTAAATAGCTCAAATATTTAGTTTTTTCTGAAAGAAAATAAATGTTTAACTAAATGTATATTTAAATGATATCTGACATTGAGCATAGTTGGCCAACTACCTTTTTCTAAAGCATAGACAACAGCTGAACCATGAACTCTGTAAGCTTTATAACCCAGACAGGAAAGCAGAGGCAGTCCCAGCAGGAATGCAGCTCTCCCACTCTGTTCACAAGAAAAGAAGTGACATAAAAACACAGAAGTACACATCAAGGTTATTATAGTTAACGAAAACTAGAATTGAAAAAACATTTTCGTTCACTCACTGAAAAAAAATAAAAACAAGAGTTTAAAAAAAAAAGATAACTAACTGAAACTGTGTTGTGTGGTTACAAAACTAACTAAAATTATAGTGAAAATGTCGTTTTTGTCAGCTTTTTTCATACACAATTCTATTATGAAGAGGATTCTGTTAGTGAACATGCAGGAACACATGGTGAATATGTTTACTGAGACTGGGATGTTTACACTAATAACCTTATTGGGGCTGAGATGGATAATAAAAGGAAATAAAGGCAAAATTTATTATGACCTCTTTGAATCTCACACCCAACAAATACCCCATTACAAAAAAGCTAAAACTAACACTAAAACTAATAAAAACTAAACTAAAACTAAGCATTTTCAAAAATTAAAAACTAAACTAAAACTAGCAAACTCACTCTAAAAACTAACTGAATTTGAAAACAAAAATTCACAACGAAATTAAAACTAAAAATAATGAAAAAGCCAAAACTATTATAACCTTGGTACACATAAGCAAATTACTACTTTAGGCTAACAAGTGACCTAACTTTCTGATAGTAATTATTTATTTTTTTTATTTATTCTAAGTATCAGTTGACCCATAGTAATCCAACACCACAGGTGCAGACGGGAGGCACGAGGTACGATACAATACACTCATTGCATTGACCTAGTGCCTCCAATGCATTATAATTATATTGTCTTCCTCTATATCATAACACACATGTTGATTATAGATCCTGACACAAATCTGCAGTAGAAACAAACAGCTTTCTGACAGGACCAAACCCTTACTGACCTTTCACCTACATAAGCATCTAAGCAATCCCATCAACAATGTCAGCATTGTACTTCCAACTCAACTCAACTTTATTTGTAAAGCACTTTAAAACAACCACAGCTGCAACAAAGTGCTGTACATAAACAAACAGAACAAGAGACAATAAAATAAATAAAACAGGAAATAAACACTAAAATAAATAGATTCATTGCTTTTTAAAAGACAGTTTAAAAAACAATAAATAAAAACAAACCATAAAACACTAAAAAAATAAAACAAGAGAAGAGTCTCATGCGTGGTTAAAAGCCAAGGAATAAAAATAGGTTTTAAGATGACTTTTAAAAATGGACAGTGAGGAGGCTGGTCTCATGTTTAAAGGAAGCTCATTCCATAGTTTGGGGGGCTGCAAAAGGGAAAAAGCCCTCTGGGCTTCACGAGTTTGAGCATTTTGAAGTAGATAAATGTGAACCATTGTAACAGTTTCACACAGGATATCAAGAAAAAGGCAGAGTTATTTACAGTCAGAGCAGTGGCTGTCCTTCTTAGAGTGGTCCAGTAGAACCGGTTCGACCCTCGGACTCCTTTAGCGCCAGATAAGAAGAGCACAGACCGCCTCAGCGCTGCTCCAGCCATGGCCCCATAAATATGATTATACATGGCAACACAGCCAAACGATCAGTGATCAGGAAATTCTACTTCATTGCAAACTTAAAGGCTGGTCCAAGTACTCAGCTGGTCGGGAAACGTAAACAGGGTGCGTTCAAGAGCACAAACAGAAAACGTTGCAACAGGATAATACTGCAAAAAGCAAAAAGGCAGTAACTGCACTTTTGGTCAAAAATGAGTTATTATCATTTTCATGATATTCAAGACATCCTTTGTTATGTGACAAAACATCTTATCTGAAATGTGTGTTGTTTTGGAGAAAAATGGTAGTGGTTTGTATCAGTGGCGGTTCTACACAGGGGCCTCCAGGGGCCAGGGTGAAGAAGCCTTTGGCCCCTGCTGTGGCCCCTGTGTAAAATTAATAATAAAATGATAAATTTATAACGATGAACGACGGAACAATTCTTACCTATTTTTAGTTCAAACAATATCTCATTGTACACAAAAGGAACCCAGAATGTGAACATTGTATAATAGTTAAATTGTGCAATAAAAGCGAAATATAAAGATCATTCTCACTGTACTGCACTTTCAAAATAAAAAAAGGGATTGTGCAAAAAAAAAGAGAAATGTCATTGTCGTACAAAAATAACCGTTAATGTTGGTAAGTCTCACTGCTTCAATCAATGTAGTTCTTCCAAATATGAGACTTTTAGCTAAAATAAAGCTTTTGAATGCTTAAATATAATTTTTGACGATTTTTAATGTGCCCCTCTGATTAAACACTGGGCCCGCCTTGGCCCCCACAATAAAACTGGTCTAGAACCGCCAATGGTTTGTACAGTAACTGCAAAAAGCCCTAGTGAAACAAAGCAAGAGTACAGTAACATCCATTACTGTATTCTTGTTATGTTTAACCTAACAGAAAAATAACCGTGTTGCTGCACAGTTAAGTTACTGTTTCCATGGTGAACACACAGTTGATTTCGCGGCATCCTCACGAAAAATTATTTTGTTTATTGTTTGTTTTATTTTGGAGAATCTAAATGCCTTTTTCCTTGGTATGGTGCCAAGTT
Source organism: Centropristis striata (assembly GCF_030273125.1). NCBI lineage: Eukaryota > Metazoa > Chordata > Actinopteri > Perciformes > Serranidae > Centropristis > Centropristis striata. The sequence continues at coordinate 28,987,628 of NC_081539.1, read as the reverse complement.
TTTGGTAAGTAATACAAAGCAAGAATACAGTAACTGCAAAATAGGGGTAAAATATAAAACTAAATATGAGGATTGATATGTACAAAGAAAAAGATGATATAAAGTAACAAAACAGCCACATGTCCAATAATCGAAAAAGAATAGTTGGGTTGATGTTGTCTGTCGCCTGACATTACACATCTATTCTATTAATTTCTATTCTATTCTATTCTATTCTATTCTATTCTATTCTATTCTGTTCTATGATATTCTTGAAATTGTTACATACGTACAGTGGTTACATTGAAATAGATATTTATATCATGTAACTTTTGTCCTCATTTTTTCCCAATTTTCTAATTTCCATTTTTACACATTATTTTTAAAAATACATTATTTTAAAAGAAAAAAATATTTTTGATGCACCTCTGTTAACGTGACAAAAAGGCAGTTTACAAAAAAAACAGCAATAGCACACAACAAACCTTTTAACCAGTTTACATATTACCTAACGTGAACACCAGACCTTTTTTTTATCGGTTATCCAACCGATAAAAATAGAGGGTAAAATAAATAATCTAGTCAGTAGTTAAACATAAATAGATATTTATATTATGTAACTTTTATCCTCATTTTTTCCGATTTTCTAATTTCCATTTTTACACATTATTTTATTTTTAAAAATACATTATTTAACAAAAATAAATATTTTTGATGCACCTCTGTTAACGTGACAAAAAGGCAGTTTACAAAAACAGCAATAACACACAACAACTCTTTTAACCAGTTTACATATTACCTAAAGTGAACACCAGACCTTTTTTATCGGTTGGATATGAGTTTAAAAAATAGAGGGTAAAATAAATGATCTAGTCAGTAGTTAAACATAAATAGATATTTATATCATATAACTTTTACCCTCATTTTTTCTGATTTTCTCATTTCCATTTTTACACATTATTTCTAAAAAAATACATTATTTAACAAAAATAAATATTTTTGATGCACCTCTGTTAACCTGACAAAAAGGCAGTTTACAAAAAAAAAGCAATAGCACACAACAAACCTTTTAACCAGTTTACATATTATTAAGTGAACACCAGACCTTTTTTATCGGTTGGATATTAGTTTGAAAAATAGAGGGTAAAATAAATGATCTAGTCAGTAGTTAAACATAAATAGATATTTATATCATGTAACTTTTATCCCCATTTTTGTCCGATTTTTTAAATTCCATTTTTACACATTATTTCTAAAAAAAAATACATTATTTAACAAAAATAAATATTTTTGATGCACCTCTGTTAACGTGACAAAAAGGCAGTTTACAAAAAAACAGCAATAGCACACAACAAACCTTTTAACCAGTTTACATATTACCTAAAGTGAACACCAGACCTTTTTTATCGGTTGGATATGAGTTTGAAAAATAGATTTAAAAAAATAATAATAATCTAGTCAGTAGTTAAACAACAGTGCCTAACATGTTAATTAGCTATAACAGCTCCTAAAATGATCGACGTTAAATTATTCCTACACAAAACTATTTCTTGAATGCACCCCGCAGACGTGTGTCCCCTTGATATGTAGTCGGTAAGAAACATCCAAAGCACCGAGAGTTCCTTTGTCATTTTCCGTGGTTATAGTTAGTATAGTTAAGTGTCACTTCAAAGTTTTTCTTAACTTTAACACAAATGTAACAGACGCAAATATATAAGTTGTGAGTGAGTCGATTTAAGCTAACAGAAGAAGCTAGTTAGTAGCTACTTAAAGCTATGTGGACACCGTGGGAGTGGGCTCCACCCCCGGGCTGTTGCACAGCTGTTCTTGTCAGATAAACGTGACGGCTTTGAGGCAGGCAATACTGTTTATTGTTCAACAACAAAACAGGTAAACAAGTCTGAGTAAGCTTTTGACTGGTTTTAGAGAGTCATGTGTGTTACTTAGCTGGAAACTGAATATGTTTTGTGTTCAAGGCATGGCCACACCCACTTAACTGGCACTGCTTGCATGTGTGAATCTAATTATTAACCCTATGTCAAATAATAAGCTCATGTACGTGATTAACTTCACCATACTCCAATAGTTATGTGTTTTATTGTATTACTATCTGTTTACATATTTTCCTTGCTGTCGTACATACATGCCACTGTTGTTTTTGATGTTTTGTTTTGTTTTAAATCGGTGGTAACCGATTATAACGGTACATTATCGACAACAAAAACAACTTGTTTTCGTATTTAATCGACTAATAGACACGTAAGATAGTACATTTTTAAGCACAGCCCATGTAAAAAAGTCTATTTTGTTTTATTTTATTTGTTTATTCTATTTTTTTTCTTCTTTTTTTCCCCCATGTATGTATATACATGACAGCATCCCTCCCCGTCTCTTGAAGGATGTTTTTAATGTTATTGGGCCCTGTGTGTCGGATCTGATTAATTTATCTCTGATGTCTGGATGTGTCCCAGCTGCCTTTAAACATGCTGTGGTCCAGCCCCTCCTCAAGAAACATAATCTAGATCCCTCAGTTTTATCTAATTTTAGGCCCATCTCCAAACTCCCATTTCTCTCTAAGGTTTTGGAGAAGGTGGTCAATGAACAGCTGCAGTCTTTTATTGATTTTAATGACATCTCTGAGAAGTTCCAGTCTGGTTTTAAGTCACGCCATAGCACAGAAACGGCGCTTTTAAGGATTTTAAATGACCTTCTTTTAACAGTGGACTCTGGTAACCCTGCGGTCCTGGTCCTTCTGGATCTGACAGCTGCCTTCGACACAGTTGATCACAACATTCTCCTGTCTCGCCTAAGCACCTGTGTCGGCATTAAAGGCACCGCTCTTAAATGGTTTGAGTCATACCTGTCAGATAGGAGCTTCTCTGTGCAGCTGGGCCAGTTTTCCTCAGACTCTTCCCCCCTGAGCTGTGGGGTGCCTCAGGGTTCCATTCTGGGCCCCCTCCTCTTTTCTATTTACATGTTGCCATTGGGATCCATATTTCAAAAGTATAATGTCTCATTTCATTGTTATGCGGACGATGTACAAATATATTTACCGTTAAAAATGAACAACTCATCCTCTGTGCAGGTCTTATTAGACTGCCTAAAAGACATCCAGTCATGGATGGCAGCAAACTTTCTGTCAATAAATAAAAATAAGACTGAGATCATTTTATTTGGCCAACAAAATATTTTAGATGGCTATGACAGCGCCATTGGTAGCCTTGAATCTCTATGTCAACCCTCTGCAAGGAACCTTGGGGTTATTCTGGACTCTCACTTCAAATTTAACAAACAGATAAGCTCCACTGTCAAAACCAGCTTCTTCCAACTACGGCTACTGTCCAAAGTAAAGGCTTATCTCCCCACGAATCACTTTGAGCGAGTCATCCATACATTCATTACATCACGCCTTGACTACTGTAACTCTTTGTTTGTTGGTCTTGACCAGTCAGCAGTGCGCCGCTTACAGGTTGTTCAAAATGCAGCTGCCCGCCTGCTGACTGGAAAGAAACGGCGTGAGCATATAACCCCCATCCTTGCATCTTTGCACTGGCTGCCTGTGAATTTTAGGATCCAGTTTAAGGTTTTATTAATTGTTTTTAAGTGCTTAAATGGTCTGGCACCGTCTTATTTATCAGAGCTTTTAAAACCCCACAGTACTTCCAGAGCACTTAGGTCGTCTAACCAGCTGCTTCTGGTCCTGGTCCAGACTCTGGACTCGTGGGGACAGAGCCTTCTCTGTGGCGGCCCCAAAACTGTGGAACAGCCTACCTCTCCAGGTCAGAGCTGCACAGTCTGTTGAGCACTTTAAAACATTATTAAAAACCTATTTATTCTCCTTGGCGTTCAGTCCCAGCTAGGCAAGAATCCTTGGCTTTCTTTTTTACCCTTTTATTTGTCTTTTGTATCTCTATCTCTGTTTTGGATTGAGTTTTTATTACTATTTTATTATATTTTATTTTATTGTTTTTACTGTTTTTAGTATTTTATTCTTTTATTGGTTTTTATTTATACCCAGTTGTGTATGAATCATTCTATTTTAATAACTGTACAGCACTTTGGTCAACTGAGGTTGTTTTTAAATGTGCTCTATAAATAAACTTTGACTTGACTTGACATATATATATTTGGATATTGTATATACATAAATGTATATACATATACATTTTTGGTCATTTTGTGTCTTTTTTTTTAGTCATTTTGTGTCTTTTTTTGGTCATTTTGTGTCTTTTTTTTTAGTCATTTTGTGTCTTTTGGTGTCTTTTTTTGTCATTTTGTGTCTTTTTTTGGTCATTTTGTGTCTTTTTTTTAGTCCTTCAGTCCAACATAAAATGTGATTTTGAATCTTTTTTTTAACTTTCAAAACACTATCATGCTCAATCAAGAATTTTAAATGTTGCAAATGTGCATTAATTTCAGAGTACACTGAGACATTAAACTGCATCATTTTCAATTAAATTCTGGAAAAGTTGGTGTGTTATAAAACTTTTGACCAGTAGTGTAATTTAATAACACTAACAGTTCTAAAACCATATAATTTACTGCATTTTATAAAGCAATGAAATTCATATCAAGCAGATTTTTTTAATTTCAGAGTATTGCTCCGGCCCTCCGCAACCTTTACATTATCTCATGTGGCCCCTTGGGGGAATTAATTGCCCACCCCTGTGTTAGATCGTCCTAGTTCAACCAGCCGCCATGGCCTCAGGCGGGGCCCCAATGCCAGGGGCCACCCATTTGGCCACCAAGGTGGAGCTGACCATCTCCTGTGAGAACCTCATGGACATGGACGTCTTCTCCAAGTCCGACCCTCTGTGTGCCTTGTACATCAACACTTCAGGCACCCACTGGTATGAGGTCAGTGTTGGGTCATGAGACATCACATATCACTTGTTATGAATATGATTTAAACCTAATTTTGATACCGATTTATAATTTACATGTAACTCAAACATACAGTACAGGCCAAAAGTTTGGACCCACCTTCTCATTCAATGCGTTTCCTTTATTTTCATGACTATTGACATTGTAGATTCATCAAAACTATTAATGAACACATGTGGAATTATGTACTTAACAAAAAAGTGTGAAATAACTGAAAACATGTCTTATATTCTAGTAAGCAAAGGGTGGTTACTTTGAGGAATCTAAAATACAAGACATGTTTTCAGTTATTTCACACTTTTTTTGTTAAGTACATAATTCCATATGTGTTCATTCATAGTTTTGATGCCTTCAGTGAGAATCTACAATGTAAATAGTCATGAAAATAAAGGAAATGCATTGAATGAGAAGGTGTGTGTCCAAACTTTTGGCCTGTACTGTACCTGAATGCATCGCTGCCACAGTAGTTAATGTTGATGTTCCCTGTTATATGTATGTTTTTTCTTTGTGAATCAGTTCGGACGCACAGAGATGATCCTGAACTCCCTGAATCCAAAGTTTGCTAAGAAGTTTGTGCTGGATTACTATTTCGAGATGGTGCAGAGGCTGAGGTTTTGCGTGTATGATATTGATAATAACACCTACGACCTGGGTGATGATGATTTTCTAGGGGAGCTTGAATGTACCCTGGGCCAGGTGAGCTTCTCTTTCCTCAGTTTTGAAAGAAAACTTTTGCCATTCGACACATTTTCATTGTTCTGTGACACTGCTTCTCTTTTTTGTGTCCAGATTGTTTCTAACAGGCAGATGACTCGACCTTTACTGCTGAAGAACAACAGGCCTGCAGGTCGCGGGACCATCACAGTGAGTGGACTCTCTTTTGAAAGATATTTAGAAATGATAATGATAGATATGATTTAGCTGCAATTGAGGAATTCTTTATATGGATATGCACACACTGCATAACAAGTCACTTGCAGCAAAAGTTTATTAGTTAATACATTTTTTATAATAACATCTAAAGTATCATACTGTTGTTTAATGCAGCTGTTCTCAACCTTGGGGTCGGGACCCCAATTGGGGTCTTTTTTTGTTTATTTTGTTTCTTTTTTGGGTCATTTTGTGTCTTTTTTGGTCATTTTGTGTCTTTTCTTTGGTCATTTTGTGTCTTTTTTGGTCATTTTGTGTCTTTTCTGGTCATTTTGTGTCTTTTTTGCTCAATTTATGTCTTTTTTGATCATTTTGTAGTCCATTCGTGTCTTTTTTGGTAATTTTCTTTCCTTTTTTTGGTAATTTTGTTTCTTTTTTGGGTCATTTTGTGTCTTTTTTAGTCAATTTGTGCCTTTTCTTTGGTCATTTTGTGTCTTTTTTTGGTCATTTTGTGTCTTTTCTGGTCATTTTGTGTCTTTTTTGCTCAATTTGTGTCTTTTTTGATCATTTTGTGGTCCATTCGTGTCTTTTTTGATCATTTTGTGGTCCATTCGTGTCTTTTTTGGTCATTTTCTTTCCTTTTTTTGGTCATTTTGTTTCTTTTTTAGTAAATTTGTGTCTTTTCTTTGGTCATTTTGTGTCTTTTCTTTGGTCATTTTGTGTCTTTTTTTGGTCATTTTGTATCTTTTTTGCTCAATTTGTGTCTTTTTTGATCATTTTGTGATCCATTCGTGTCTTTTTTGGTCATTTTCTTTCCTTTTTTTGGTCATTTTCTTTCTTTTTTGGGTGATCTGAACTGTGCGTGTGAGATTGTGTTCAGTGAGTGGGGGTCACAGACAACATGCATGTTAAATTGGGGGTCGCGACTCAAAAAGGTTGAGAACTACTGGTTTAATGTATAAAAACACAAATCTGGGCTTACATGGGTGGTAATGTGGTCACAACAGGCATGTACAGTTTGTAGACTAACTTAATAGTTAGATGGTATTACAAAAAATATGCAGGATTATCTTTCTGTAATTAGACACAATGTATAAATGATGATGTATAGATGTTTGTTGGTGGATTTGCTTTCTCTTTATTATAATATATTGTAAAGGGTCACAGCTGGGTTACAAAACATGAACATGCTTTGTACCGTTTAGTGATATTATTTTAATTTCACAAATTTCTCTTTTTCACAAATAGATCTGTGCTGAAGAAATGACAGACAACAGAGTGGCAAGCTTTGAGGTGTCAGCCCGCAGACTGGACAAAAAGGTAATTACTATAAATAGTTCGGTCTGACATTCAAGTTCTTTACAGTTCAAACTGCCTTTTAATTTACTGCTTATCAATTACAAGAAGTTTTTAAGTGGTTATGAAACAAAGTTTACTTTGTCTAAAATTGTCATATGATGTTATTTATCTTCAGTGGTGGTTCTACACAGGGGCCTCCAGGGGCCACTGCCCCTGTGTAGAAGACTTTGGCCCCTGCTGTGACCCCTGTGTCAAATTAATAATAAAATGATCAATTTATAACAATGAACAATGGAACAATTCTAACCTTTTTGTTCAAACAATATCTCATTGTACACAAAAGGAACCCAGAATGTTACATTGTATAATAGTTTAACTCTATGGAGTCTTTTTGGGCTATTTTGTCCATTTTTGAATCCTTTTCATGTCTTTACGTGTCTTTGTAAGTCATTTTGTGTCTTTTTTGGTCATTTGTGTCTTTTTGTGTTTTTTTGTGTCTTTTTTTGGTCATTTTTTTGTCTGTTGTTGTGTCTTTTTTAGTTATTTTGTGTCTTTTTTTTCATTTTGTGTCTTTTTTGTCATTGGTGTCATTTATGTGTCTTTTTGTGTCTGTTTTAGTTATTTTGTGTCTTTTTTTGGTCATTTTGTGTCTTTTTTGTCATTTTTATGTCTTCTGTGGGTTTTTTTTTGGTTATTCTGTCTTCTCATTTTGTGTCTTTTTGGTCATTTTGTGTCTTTTTCAAGACATTCAAAGATTTTGAATACTTAAATATCATCTTTGCTATTTATTCATGTGCTAATTTTTCCCTCTGATTAAACACTGGCCCCTCCTTGGCCCCCACAGTAAAATTGGTCTAGAACCGCCACTGTTTATCTTACATAGTCCCAAATAGTTGCATTGCTAGTAATAGTATTAAGTATTAGTATTAAGATGAGTTGCATCTTTCTTCAACTCACTACCTTAAATACCCGTACTACACTGTAAAAAAAATCAGTTTAATTTATGGTAAAATACCGGCAGCTGTGGTTGCCAGAACTTCACCATAAAAAATACAGTGAGAGGGTTTTCTACTGTAAATTTAAATGTAAATATCAGCAAAAAAATCATATTTAGACTGAGTTTTAAGGTAATTGTGTCCTTGGGACGTTATGGTATTTCTTCTTTAATTTTACATGAAAAAAACTGTTTTCTACAGTTTAGAAATTTGTTCTATTCCTTGATTTACAAAAAAAAAAAAAGCGTCTACTACGGTGATATTCAATTTTTAATTTTACAGCCTTTTTTTGACACAATTTGACAGCGATTTACTGTAATTTCTACAAACATTTTTTACAGTGTAGCCAGATCAAGATCTTTAGATTCAGTGGTGGTTCTCATGGAAATAGTACCGTTTTTGTCCACAGGGCCCGCCAAAATCAACACAAAATAAAAGTTTTTATAGTTGCTTTTAACATCTTGAAGTGCTGTCATTATTAAGTGGATATTGTTGTCCAGTTTTTGTGGTGGTCCGACCCTTTCCTGGAGTTCTACAAGCAGACAGAAGCTGGATGGCAGCTGGCCCACAGGACAGAGGTACAAATATTTAGCAACATCTCTGGTAACACTTTACAATAACCAACTAAATAATGTTTATAGATGGTTTATAAACCAATTATTAACCATTTACAAAGTGCTTTACATATTTAATCGTTAAATGTTTTCAACCAATTTCTTAAAGGTGTATGAATCATTTCAAAATCATTAACAGACTTAATATGGAGTTAAAATATTAAAATGGGTGCTACTAAAACTATTTATAAACAATTAATTATAATTGAATTGTTTGTTAATAGTAAAGTAAGTATAAACTTACATTAATAGACATGTTTATAAATGAATATACATCTATTTGCCATTTATACATGATTAAGTTAGTTAAACATTAATAAATTATGTATTTACCATTCTAAATGGTCTATAAACAGTTTATAAATGATGATTAAACATTAATAAACTGTCTGTTTACCGTTTATAAATGATGGTTATTGTAAAGTGTTACCACATCTCTTTCCTTTCATTGTTTCTGACTCGTGGCTCATCGTAACCCGTTTATGTAGGTGGTACACAACAACCTAAACCCGATCTGGAGACCCTTCCGCATCTCATTGCGAGCTCTCTGTGGAGGAGATGTAGAGAGACCTATAAAGGTAATATTGTTTACCCTATTTATTTATTTATCTCAGTTATTAAACTCTGTAAGATGCAGCCCATTAACACAACATGTTCCCTTAACAAGAATTATTTTTGTTCTTTCTATTTTTAGAGCAGCATGTTTTGACAATGCTACGCTAACATACTAATGATTCTGTAATTGCATTTTCTTTTCATTTTACAATGCTTCCAAATCTTAAAACAAGCTGCAACCCAGCTGGATAATCCATGTGTGTGTGTATGCACGGTTGATGACGATACCACCTGAAGGTGTGCTTTTCTGCTCTTTTCATTTTACTCAGTTGAGTTATTCCCATTTTATTTACTGTATTTACATTAATAACTAAAAGTGAATTGTGATTATTTGTGCATGGAAGGTGTGACCTTCATAATTTACTGTGGGGTGTGACTGGTAAATATGGAAGCCATGAGAGGCAAGAGAGGAAAAGATTCTGGTAATTAATTTTCTAAGTATGATCTGAATTGTTTTCTCTCCCATGTTCATGACCTGAGAATATGGAGCTAGCACAGTGATAGTTAACTGAGGTATTGAAAATAAAAATTGGCATCGAAACAATAAAAATTACAGTCTCACAATCATGTTATGTTATGTAATTTTTAAATATTTATATGCATTATGATAGGTTTTTCAATTTCAATCTTTAATTTTTTCTTGATGTCCATCTTTTTTCAATGGCTTTTTTTTTTCATGATGTTAGGATTTTTACCATGTCACTGGTTTTCAGTTTCAACTTTCTGTCACTCTTTTGGCGTGGAGAGGAGGGGCTTGAGGGGAGGGAAAAGGAGGTTCATTTTTTAATGTTTGTGTTTTATTTTTCAGTGCCAAAACTTGTTGTTTCAATGCCAATTTTTATTTACAATACCTCTGTTAACCGCCACTGTTCTCGCTTTTGGTCGACCGATACAGGTTTTTTAAGGTCAATGCCAATACAGATTACATTTACATTTACATTTACATTTAGTCATTTAGCAGACGCTTTTATCCAAAGCGACTTACAGGAAGAATAAAAGCAAACAATCAAGGTATGGTGCGATAATAATTAGTGCATCAATAAGTGCTAGTGACAATTCTTTGAGGAGTAGAATTATCGTGTGGTGCTAGGAAGAAGATGCTCTCTGAAGAGCTGAAGGTCTTCAGGAGGTTTTTAAAGGTAGATTACTTTGACATCAGTCTTAACCGATCCCTGATATGTGCTGACGATTCTTTTGGGCCGACTCCTGGACCCGATATTATCTTTTCTCCCTCCATTTATATGATAAGAATGACACAATGATAACAAATGTAACACAAATCTCAATTTAAACAAAAAAAAAAGAAACATTTATTAACAAAACAAACAAAACATATTAATAGTTGGATAGCAAACAATGTGTATGTTGTTCTATGCCTGGAGGTGGTGGCGCCTCAGTATTTGATGTGTTTTTCTTATTTTCGGTAGCAACTCTCCAGCGAAATGGCAGATTTTGCACTGAGTGTTGGCTCAGTGAAATGGGCTAATTGATCGGCGATCGGCATTTATCGGCTGATGACGATACAAGAAAAAAACGCAAATATCGTAGATTAGCTCCATATAAGAACAGGTGAAAAAAAAAGTCTTGCCAGGATCTTTTTTTTGTAAGTTTTTTGGCAGGATAGTGCTTCTGTGGTTATACTAATTTCAGCCACAAGAGGCCAAAATGCACCGCTTCCCCATGTTCTAAATGGGACTAAAAGCATTTATGTTTTCATCCAAATGAGCTATTTCCTCAAGCACTCTTAATCCAAGGTCCTGTGGCTGAAATGAGTATAACAGCAACAAACACTTAGAAGACACTGACAATATTTCACCTGTTTCACTGATGGATTTTTATTTTTAAGGAACTTAGAAAGATTATCCTTGCAAAACACACAGGGGACAATGGAGATGAAACAATTTAGATCAGACTTAGAAAGCCAGAAAATGCCTTTTCTCATTTGCCTTCCATTGATATTGGAAGTGTGCACTGAAGGTATGACCACAAATAGTGAATTCTGTTGTAATGTTGTAATTATGCTTATCTCACATCTGTTAGCTGAGAAACTTGCAACTCTAGTATATGGGGGTTTCCTTAGTCTAAAAAGAGATGTTATCTACTTCCTATATAGAAAAAAGTTTACTCCCTGACAAAAATAAACGGTAACACTTTACAATAACCATCATTTATAAATGGTAAACAGATTTATTAATGTTTAATCAGCATTTATAAACCATATATAGAACATTTAGAATGGTAAATACATCATTTATTAATGTTTAACTAACTACATCATTCATAAATGACAAATAGATGGTATATTAATGTAAGTTTATAGTTACTTTACAATTAAGAAACCAATACATTATAATTAATAGTTTATTAACAGTTTTAGTTGCACTCATTTTAACATTTTTAACACCATATTAAGTATGTTAATGATTTTGAAATGATGCATATACCTTTAAGAAATTGGTTGAAAACATTTAAAGATTAAATAGGTATAGCAATTTGTAAATGGTTAATAATTGGTTTATAAACCATCTATAAACATTACTTAGTGGGTTATTGTAAAGTGTTACCAAATAAACATTTCTCAGCACTCGCTTATTAAAACTACTTCTTATTTTTGATGAAAATAATGTTTGAATATCACACCTTCTAGAAGTTTATTCTCTGAACTTATATGAGGTGGTTTTTATTTTGTCACTTCAGTAAATGTCTGTTTGTCTCCAGGTCGACTGTTATGACCATCGCTACAACGGCTCCCACGACCTCATTGGGAGCTTAAAAACCACACTGGCTCAGATGCAATTGGGAACACACATTTCACCAGTAAGACTTTGTGTGTGTGTGTGTGTGTGTTTAGTTTAGACCAAGGTTATAATAGTGTTGTATTTTTCATTAGTTTTAGTTTTAATTTCGTTGTGAATTTTTGATTTCAAATTCAGTTAGTTTTAGTTAGTTTTAAGAGTGAGTTTTCTAGTTTTAGTTTAGTTTTTATTTTTTGAAAATCCTTAGTTTTAGTTTAGTTTTTATTAGTTTTAGTGTTAGTTTTAGTTCTTTTTGTAATGGGCTATTTGTTGGGTGCCAGATTCAAAGAGGTCATAATAAATTTTGCCTTTATTTCCTTTGGTTTATCATCTCAGCCCCAATAAGGTTATTAACTCTTACAGTTCTGGGTGTTTTGAATTTTATTCAGTGTAGACATCCCAGTCTCAGTAAACATATTCACCATGTGTTGCATGTTCAAATAGAAACACTGAATTATGAATGAAAAAAGTTGACAAAAACGAAAACTAAGGACATTTTCACTATAATTTCAGTTAGTTTTAGTTAGTTTTGTAACCACAAAATACAGTTTCAGTTAGTTACGTTTTTTTTTAAAACCTCTAGTTTTTATTTTTATTTCAGTTAACGAAAATGTTTTTTCAATTCTAGTTTTCGTTATTTTGTTAGTTTCCGTTAACTATTATAACCTTGGTTTAGACTTGTTATTTTTTCTTGTTTTAACTGGCATACATATTATGTTCCCACTTACAGGCTGAATTTGAGTGCATTTCCCCCAAAAAGATGAAGAAGAGAAACTACAAAAACTCTGGGGTCATTTGCATCAAGAACTGTCAGGTAATGATTTATGTTTAAGACATCTAACTCTACCTTGATTTCAGTATATTTCATCTCACAAGCATCTTCTCATTTATTTTTAGAACATGTTACCTATTTTCATCTGTAAAAAAGTTTTGGCAGGTGAAATTTAAAAAAATCTACCCAAAATATTGCAATAAACAGATACAAAATGTGCCTAAATAACTTGTGGTAAGAAAGGCATTTTTTTTAATTATAATTGTTTTCTTAGCATGTTACGTTACTGTCATATCTTTACAAACGACAAAATCAAAAACGTTATGATGCAGAAGAAATTACCATGGCAACAACTTTTTCTTTACCTGTCAAAAGTTTTTTTCACCTGTTTTACAGTAGAAAAAAACAAATGCAAATTCACAATAGCTGCAACCATGTACACACATGCATCCACATGTTCATGCATTTACAAACACACACACACACACACACTGATACAATATTTATTTTTTCAGGTGGTGAAGGAGTATACCTTCCTGGATTACATTATGGGGGGTTGCCAAATGAACTTCACTGTGAGTTTGAGCATTTTTTACAAGTTTTCAGAAAACATACAAATACTCATTGACTGTACTGTCTTATAACTTAATCAGTTGTTTTCCTTTGGATATTTTTTGACTAGGAGAAGCTCAGTATATACTGGGTTATGTATTTATATTTGGTCACTAAGCAGCTTGTCATATCTTGATCCTTGTCCTCTCTTGAACCACGGCCAGATCGCCATTGACTTCACAGGCTCTAATGGAGATCCCAGAACTCCCCAGTCCCTCCACTACATCAACCCTGAAGGCTATAATGAATACCTGACAGCCATCTGGGCAGTGGGGAACGTCATCCAGGACTACGACAGGTAAACTCAAACTGCTTCATGCTGCATTATCCTGCCACTTTAATTCTCTCTGTGACTGCTGCAGAGTTTAAAAAGGATTATGCTGAAAAAAGCCAAGCAAAAGTAACTCTTGTTAGTTAGTTACATCAGACCAGTGTTTCTGCTAAAGCAGGGGTGTCAAACTTTGGCCCACTGGTCTGATGTAACCCAAAGCCAGTATCTCTACATGCAGCAGACAGGGACACATTTGCTTAATATGATTTAAACGTTGGAAAAACCCCGAAGCAATACCAAATTATTATAATAACTACAAATCCCACAAATCCCACAATGCCCTGCTGTTGTTTTGGCGCGTCAATCAGGACAGGACCCAGAAACGCTCCTCTGTGACAGTCGTCATAGCAACCTCAAGCTAGAGCTGTCTCCCAGCTACCCCTTCCCAAAAATGGAGAAAAGAAAGGCAGAATTTATTAACCTGTTGAAAAAGTTTATTTTGATATTTAAATCAGAAGGATGCAAATAGAAAAGAGGCATGCGATTTTTATTTAATTTTTATTTAATACATTAATGACATTGATGTGTTTTTTATTTGAAATTTGATTTTGCATGTCTGCACTATTTAGTTATATATTGTATGTTTATAAGCGTTGCTGGTTCCATATTTAATGTTAAAGCAAAACATGTTTGGTATATATTAAAAGGTTTATTTGTTCAATGTTGGCCCGCGATTTTATTCAAGTTTTAGATTTTGGCCCATTGTGTATTTGAGTTTGACACCCCTGTGCTAAAGGCTGGCAGGCTAGATAAGGTTAACTATATGTTAAGATAAAGGGAAGTACACATGACAGAGGGAGTCAGACACGGGTCAGACGTATTTCTGCTGACCATACCTAATAAGAATAACAACATCTGTGTCAGACAGGTCAACTAGACGTTGGAACCTCCCACTATAGGATGCATATAAACCAACTGTTTTGACTATCATTTGAGCCTTTTTCTCTGTAACCTTACTCGCTGTGTTGCATGATTTAAACGCTCCTCTTGTACAAGATTTTAATTTAATTCAACTTAAACTTTGATACTCTGAATCCAACTGTCTTTATTGAAGGGTCACTCTGAAAATTCTTATAACAACCTCCAAGATATCCTGATTGGTCTCTTCAAATCTATAATATGACAAATAAGCAGAGTTTATCTTTTCAATCTAAGGCGGGTTAAGGTCAGACCCATATTGATGCTACCAAATGTCTAAAATGTGATGATGTTAGAGTATATAGAATGTATTTTTGTTTTAAGTAAAACTCATATCCTCATACCAGTATTTAACTATTAATAAGTAAGTATTAATAAAGTTTTATGGCTCTAATGTACTGTCTGATTTGCCTTGTCTTATATGTTTTATTATTATTATTATTATTATACCCACACCTGTATTTCTTCTGTCTTTCTGTGTAGTAACAAGATGTTTCCTGTCTTTGGTTTTGGAGCCCAGATCCCTCCCTTGTGGCATGTATGAAAAAAATCTACAAAAATACTTGACATAAGACATGAATGACAGTCATACTGTAAATAAGCACACTGTGATTTCACATTTATCTCATTAACCTCCTGCCATATACAAAACGATGATGATTTAACTGTGATGACTACAGGTTTCTGACAAAATAAACATGAAAGACAAAGGAATTATGACTTGTCACATTTGCACATTGGTTTCCAATTGTCCAGGATTGCATTCTAAACTTTTTATGTATTTATCAATTCATTAATCATACTCAGGTTTCCCATGAGTTTCCTATTAACTTCAATCCATCAAATCCGTTCTGCGCCGGTAAGTCAAACTTTTTGCCACAAGACAGTTTGGTTGCTGTTCAGTAATGCGTTACTGGTGCTGTCTTACACTCTTTTATGAGTGTGTGTGTGTGTGTGTGTGTTGCAGGCATAGAGGGTGTGGTGCAGGCCTATCAGCAGTGTCTGCCCCAGTTAAAGCTCTGGGGACCCACCAACTTCGCTCCAGTTATCAACCACGTAGCCTGCTTCGCCAGACAAGCTCTCCGGCAGAATACGGCCTCAGTAAGTCACTTCTCCACAAAAAGAATAAAAGTACAAATACTCATCTATCAATGTAATCTGACGACACTCCTCAATACAATAGTTGTTCAAATTGATCCATTTTAAGAGCTTTAAGCCTTAATATCATTTAAAAATCACCCCCTCACAGTTGTCTGTAACAGGGGAAATAAGCTTTTTTTGTACCAGGCATTTTGGTAAACATGTTTATTTCTGCTGTAAAGTTTGGCATTTTAACATAAGCGATCAGGATTGACTTGCTTTTAGAGCCAGCCTTAAGTGGTCAGTTGAGGAATTGCGTTTTTTTTTTCATTTCCGCATTGGCTTCACTTTTTGGATCTGAATATTGCTGCCTGGTTCCATATATATATATATATATATATATATATATATATATATATATATATATATATATATATATATATATATATATATATATATATATATATATATATATATATATATATATATATATATTTGAGAGATGGCCAAATGATCGGCAACACACCACAACAATCTAGCTTCATAAATAGCTACACTTTTTTGATTTTAATGGTGAATTGTCCTTTTAATAATTGAATACTTATACTCAGGCCTTGAATTTAGTCATTTTAGGGGCAGGGCCACTTGGCCTTTTGTGTTGTCAATTTTTCAGGGCACAAAGGCCATGAAATAAAACAATTGTTTTAAGTCCACGTTCATATTTAAACTAATTTAAGGACTAGTAATGACGCTTCTGAGGAAGATTGGAGTGTCGGTAAAAACTGTCAAGCAGGTAAAGAAACATCTCCTTGTAAAATGCATCAACCTGGTGCTCTTTGAGAGCTAAATGAGGGCAAACACCTCACAAAACATTTTTCACAGTCGGGAGATACCGTATGATAGTCTTTGTGCTCGAATCAAACCCACCACTGATGATGAACGTCATGAAAAGATGCTTTTTTTCTCAAAAGACGCAGGTGTCAAAGCTGTGTTGACAGAAAAGAGGCAGAATAGAAAACTGCAAAACCAACTGGGGTAGTGGGCGGGGCATCAAGGCCACGTGGCCTCAGGGCAGATATGTTTTTTTTTAACCTGGTCTCACAGGAATCCGTGAAATAGCCACAGATTCGCTTAACTCAAAATCCGTAGCCACGGAAACACTCAAATTTCCGTGAAACTGACACGGATTTCGCTACAATGCAAGTTAATGACAGTCATGTCCCATGGCTATTCCATGGATATTTGTTCCTATTGGTTTGTTCCAAGTCACGTGACTTTTAAGGTTCCGGCGGTCAGAACAAAAAACATGGCGGACAGTTCTCTCATTTTTAGTGAAAAAATCAATATTTGACTTGAATAAAAATGGATTTTGATCACATTTCTAGCGAGAAATATATGTTTTATTTTCTAAATATTCACTCATTGAATGTACATAATCACTTTGTATGTTGGAATAGCCACGGGATATGACTGTCATTAACTTGCATTGCAGCAAAATCCGTGGCAGTTTCACGGAAATTTGAGTGATTCCGTGGCTATTTCACGGATTCCTGTGAGACCATGTTGGTTTTTTTGCCCATTCATGTTGCCCTGCTTATACTAATACTCTAAACTTGTCTAATTCATTTTTTGTGTCCATCTGCAGCAATACTACGTGCTGCTGATCATCACTGACGGAGTGATCACAGACATGGACCAGACACGCACCGCTATCGTGGAGGCCTCTCGTCTGCCCATGTCCATCATCATCGTGGGAGTGGGAGGGGCAGACTTCAGCGAAATGGAGTTTCTGGACAGCGATGACAAATTGCTGAGATCGGCCAGAGGTGATGTCGCTGCAAGAGATATCGTCCAGTTTGTGCCCTTCAGAGAATTCCAAGTAAGCAGCAGCCTAAAGCGCCATATAACCGAATTATACACAAAAGGAATTTTCAATTAGGGAATAATTGATTGTCTTTCTGATTGATTGATTGTCTTTATTTCAAACATGCAAGCAATAAAAAAAAACAAGGTTTAAATATTAATAGATGAATAAATAAAAAACAAAACAAAAAAGCTTCCTCCTACCCCCTTTCTGCATGCTCGAAAGGGGGTAGGAGGAAGTAAAAAAACTTATCTAGTGCTACCCCTTAACAGATCAATTTGACTTGGATAGTTAGTATTATGTTATTAACATGTCAGTATGGTAAAAAGCTATATTAATGCATATATATATATGAAATAATGTACAATTGTGTGTATATAGATAATCCAGAAACACTTAGTGAAACAGGTGTTTACTGATTTGGAATTAAATGTTAAAATCACAAGTTTTTCAAAATTCAGTTTGATGTTACTTTTATTCTTGATTATAGTGCCTACAGCCTACTGCTAATTCCTCTTCACATTTTCTATCGCCTTCCTTTGATGTCATTGATCAGTATGAACCAAGGTTATAATAGTTTTGGATTTTTCATTAGTTTAATTTAATTTAATTTTTGTTTTCAAATTCAGTTAGTTTTAATTAGTTTTTAGAGTGAGTTTGCTAGTTTTGATTAGTTTTATTTTTTGGAAAATGCTTAGTTTTAGTTTAGTTTTTATTAGTTTTAGTGTTAGTTTTAGTTTTTTGTAATGGGGTATTTTTTGGGTGCCAGATTCAATAAGGTCACAATAAATGTTTCCTTTATTTCCTTTGTCTGATCCATCTCAGCCCCAATAAATTTACTAAGTCATAAAACCAGATAGATGAAATAGATTTCATATCAACCAAAAAGGTTTATGTATGAAAAAAGTTGTCAAAGACGAAAACTAAGGACATTTTCACTATAATTTTAGTTAGTTTTAGTTAGTTTTGTAACCATACAATACAGTTTCAGTTAGTTATTGTTTTTTAAAAAACTCCCGTTTTTATTTTTATTTCAGTTAACGAAAATGTTTTTTCCATTCTAGTTTTCGTTATTTCGTTAGTTTTCGTTAACTATAATAACCTTGGTATGAACTGTCAATAGCACACGTTAATGTTATAAAGCATTGCCCAAAACGTGGCTACGACTAGCTTTTATTCTTATAACATTTTCGTTGCAGGCAAACAGCGTGGCACTGGCCCAGAGTGTCCTGGCGGAGCTTCCTGATCAAGTGTCCTCCTTCTTTAACACGTACAAGCTGAAACCCACGAATACATTCAGTGTTCCTGCCCCATCCTAGAAAGATGGGGTAAATCAGCCCATATAAAAAAATACCTCGTTTATTAATATCCTGCATCTCCTGCATCCTCTTTGTGCATTTTCTGTGTGGATTACCGCAAATAAATGCCAAGAAATGAATGTGGATGAAAAAAAAAAGAAATATTATATGCAATGTATGTATTGTGACGATCCAGTCTGTGTGGATGCTCTGCTTGGCCCCTTGCAGGATGCTAGTGAGCTAAACTGGCTAGCCTACAAAGCTGAGACGTTCAGGTTGCTTCATTTGCTCACAGTTTTCTAGTTCGTTTTGTTGCTTTGTTTTGTCTTTTCTTTCAGCATGCAACATACACTATTCTCCACTTACCCTGGCATACATACATACATATATATACATATATATATATATACATATATACATACACTACCGGTCCAAAGTTTTAGAACACCCCAATTTTTCCAGTTTTTTATTGAAATTCAAGCAGTTCAAGTCAAATGAACAGCTTGAAAGGGTACAAAGGTAAGTGGTGAACTGCCAGAGGTAAATAAAAAAAGGTAAGCTTAACCAAAACTGAAAAATAATGTACATTTCAGAATTATACAAGTAGGCCTTTTTCAGGGAACAAGAAATAGTTTAACAACTTAACTCTATGGAGTCTTGGGCTATTTTGTCCATTTTTGAATTCTTTTCATGTCTTTGTAAGTCATTTTGTGTCTTTTTTTAGTCATTTAATGTCTTTTTGTGTCTTTTTTTTGGTCATGTTGTGTTTTTTTTTGGTCATTTTGTGTCTTTTTTTAGTCCTTTAGTCCAACATAAAATGTGATTTTGAATTTTTTTTTTAACTTTCAAAACACTATCATGCTCAATAAAGAATTTTAAATGTTGCAAATGTGCATTAATTTCAGAGTACACTGAGACATTAAACTGCATCATTTTCAATTAAATTCTGGAAAAGTTGGTGTGTTCTAAAACTTTTGACCAGTAGTGTATATATATATATATATATATATATATATATATATACATACACACACACACACACACACACACACACACATATATATATGTATATATATATATATATATATATATATATATATTCATTAACCTCAAACCTGTGATGGTATTTTTTTTGTAATGTGACTAATTTGTTTGTTAAAGTTTGTGAGAGAAGAGTTTCTGTGTTCAAGAGACATCATGGCTTCTGTAAGTGCATGTGCAAATATAACACCTGACATATTTGCTTGGTTTTTGAATAAATGTCTTAATTATTTATTTTCCCTGTGTTGCCTATTATTTGCTGTTACTTTGCACAATATCTCAACGCTGTAACTAAGTTTGAGGTCTTTATCTTCAACTCATTCTGAGTGTTTTTCTGTCTGTCAGCACCACCACAGTCACACAAGTTTAATAAACCTATTTAATAAAGCACCACGTTTAGGGTTCCAGCTCCCTGATACTGTGGGTTTTTGGAACATGGTTAATAAATTAAATACATTTTTCTTAAGAATATATTTTTGGGAAAAAATAGGTCTTTGGGTTCACTGCATTACTTACCCAAAGTGCAACTACTTCCCAACTAAGTAAATTTTTTCAAGTACTTAAGTACGATTTTGAGGTACTTGAGTATTTCCATTTTATGTAACTTTATACTTGTCACTTAAAAGTGATAAACTTTTATAAATTAAACCACAAAACAGAATATTAAGTCGTCAAAAATAGCGATACCATGCAACATTACAATGCTTCTTCCATAAATGCATCAATAATAATAGAATATTTAGAATACACTAAACATTCTGAGTGGGTATGTAATGTATTGTCAGCCTTAAATTCTTTACTGCTATGTGTTAAGGACTTTGAACAAGATGGTTACAACAGGATAAACAGAGTAATGTCCAAGGTTGTTATAGTTAACGAAATAACGAAAACTAGAATTGAAAAAAAGATTTTCGTTAACTGGAATAAAAATAAAAACTAGAGTTTTTAAAAAACGATAACTAACTGAAACTGTATTGCGTGGTTACAAAACTAACTAAAATTATAGTGAAAATGTCCTTAGTTTTCGTTTTTTCATTCATAATTCAGTGTTTCTATTGGAACATGCAACACATGGTAAATATGTTTACTGAGACTGGGATGTTTACACTCCAACCAAAATTCAAAACAGTTAATAACCTTATTGGGGCTGAGATGATAAACCAAAGGAAATGAAGGCAAAATGTATTATGACCTCTTTGAATCTCACACCCAACACATAGCCCATTACAAAAAAAACTAAAACTAACACTAAAACTAATAAAAACTAAACTAAAACTAAGCATTTTCAAAAATTAAAAACTAAACTAAAACTGGAAAACTCAAAATTCACAACAAAATTCAAACTAAAACTAATGAAAAATCCAAAACTATTATAACCTTGATGTCCACTCACTGTGACAGCTGACCATTGTTGATTAAACAATCAGTCCATTGGTTCCATTGTATGTAAAGCATACTGATACATGTGATCTTGATGAACAAATTCTTTCAGTTTTGGAAACATATACAAGGTTTTGAGTTTTGAGCCAAGAGACACACATCTCACATTGGCTCCAGAGGTGTTGTCAGATTCGGCTTTTTTGTGCACTGTCTTTCTTCTTGTAATAAATTCTTTTTAACTACAAGTGAAGACGTGTCGGTGGTGATCCCTTCTTCTCATCAACTCATCTATATACCACAGGTACTTTCTGCTTAACGAGTACTTTTACTTTTGCTATTTTAAGTAGGCTACTACATTTTGATACTGATACGTTTGTACTTTTACTTCAGTAAGTTTTGAACGCAGGACGTTTACTTGTAGTGGAGTAATTTCACAGTGTGATATTAGTACTTTTTACTTAAGTAAGGGATCTGAACACTTCTAACACTATATACACTATATTTTGTTATAAAAAACGCGCAGACTGATGAGTGCTCTAGTCCAGCTGATCTCAACCTTGGGTCGGGACCCCAATTGGGGTCGTGAGATGATTTCTGGGGGTCGCCAAATCATTTTGGAAGTCAGCTCTGTCTCCTCTGTGTTAAAATGTTCATGTGTTAATGTGTTTTAGTCTTTTTGGTCATTCCATGTCTTTTTTTTGGTCATTTCGGGGGGGGGGGGGGGGGGGGGGGTTGGTCATTTTGTGTCTTTTTTTGGTCATTTTGTGTCTTTTTGGGTCATTTTATGTCTTTTTTGGTCATTTTATGTCTTTTTTGGTTATTTTGTGTATTTTTTTTGGTCTTTTTGTATCCTTTTTTTGGTCATTTTGTGTCTTTTCTTAATCATTTTGTGTCTTCTTTTGTAATTTTGTGTCTTTTTTTAGTAATTTTGTCTTTTTTTGGTCGTTTTGTTTCTTTTCTGCGTCATTTTGTGTCTTTGTTTGGTCATCTTGTGTCTTTTTTGGTCATTTTGTGTCTTTTTTTGTCATTTTGTGTCTTTTTTGGTCATTTTGTGTCTTTCTTTTGTCATTTTGTGTCTTTTTTAGTCATTTTGTCTTTTTTAGTCATTTTGTTTCTTTTCTGCTTCATTTTGTGTCTTTTCTTGGTCATCTTGTGTCTTTTTTGGTCATCTTGTGTCTTTTTTGGTCATTTTGTTTCCTTTTTTGATCATTTTGTGTCTTTTTTGTGTCTTTTTTAGTCATTTTGTGTCTTTTTTTAGTCATTTGTCTTTTTTTGGTCATTTTGTTTCTTTTCTGCTTCATTTTGTGTTTTTTCTGGTCATCTTGTGTCTTTTTTGGTCATTTTGTGTCTTTTTTTAGCCATTTTGTCTTTTTTTGGTCATTTTGTTTCTTTCCTTGGTCATCTTGTGTCTTTTTTGGTCATTTTGTGTATTTTTTTGGTCATTTTGTGTCTTTTTTAGTCATTTTGTTTCCTTATTTTGGTCATTTTGTGTCTTTTTTAGTCATTTTGTTTCCTTATTTTGGTCATTTTGTGTCTTTTTTAGTCATTTTGTTTCCTTATTTTGGTCATTTTGTGTCTTCTTTTGTCATTTTGTTTGTTTTTTGGTCATTTTGCTTCTTTCCTGCGTCATTTTGTGCCTTTTCTTGGTCATCTTGTGTCTTTTTTTAGTCATTTTGTTTCCTTATTTTGGTCATTTTGTTTGTTTTTCGGGTGATCTGAACTGTGCGTGTGAGATTGTGTTCAGTGAGTGGGGGTCGCGGACAACATGCATGTTAAATTGGGGGTCGCTCTAGTCTGCAGCAGACTGGCGGGTGTCCCTTTAAGTGAAAACGAGCGCACCGGGCACCGCCCACCTCTCCGCCTCTGTCATTACATTGCTACAAACCAAACACATAAACCAAAACCACAGCACCGACAGCTCGCTGGCTAACAAGGTAGGGAGGAAGACTTGACTCATTTTGACCTTATGTCGTTTTTTCACGGCAAAATATAGACACATAACGGTTTTATTACTGGCTACCATCTTACTAAACTGACACATAGACTGTAATGAAATGGGACTTTCGTTTTTCATTACTTTTCTTAGTATCACGTGACATCATAGCTGGAACAAAATAGGCGTCAACTCGTTTAGGTTATATTAACTAATATATATATATATTGGTATATATATATATTAGTATATATATTAATATATTATTATTAACCTTGGTCAACGTTATTAAATAGCGCTAATACTCCAAACACTTTTTAAAAACAGTAATAAACGTGAACTAAGTGTCTCGTTATAACGTTAGGTGAAGTTAGTGACTGTATGTACCGCCCTGTCCGTTAGTTTCCCCTCCTTTAACATACCATTAACCAGCTCAACGTCATATTAAGTGGGTTGTTGATTGTTTGTTTTTTGATTGTTTGTTTTTTGTTTGCTTTTTTGGTAATTTTGTGTCTTTTCTTAGTCATTTTGTGTCTTTTTTGGTCATTTTGTGTCTTTTCTTAGTCATTTTGTGTCTTCTTTTGTCATTTTGTGTCTTTTTTTGGTCATTTTGTTTATTTTCTGCATCATTTTGTGTCTTTTCTTGGTCATCTTGTGTCTTTTTTGGTCATTTTGTGTATTTTTTGGGTCAGTTTGTGTCTTTTCTTGGTCATTTTGTGTCTTTTTTTTGTCATTTTGGGTCTTTTTTTGGTCATTTTGGGTCTTTTTTGATCATTTTGTGGTCAATTTGTGTCTTTTCTTAGTCATCTTGTGTCTTTTTTGTCATTTTGTGTCTTTTTTTAGTCATTTTGTCTTTTTTTTGGTCATCTTGTGTCTTTTTTGGTCATTTTGTGTCTTTTCTTAGTCATTTTGTGTCTTTTTTGGTAATTTTGTGTCTTTTCTTAGTCATTTTGTGTCATCATGACACACATGACACTTTTTTACATCATGGCCAGGACTACAGATGAAAACTACAGATGAAAACTAGCCTTCTGGCTAACTCTGGCTTTTTTAACCATGTATAATCATGTGTTTTATGAAATTGCACTGTCCCCTTTTAAATAAACTAATAATAATAATTCAGAAGGCTTCAGCTATCGCTAGCCGCATTTCGGACGGTCCCATCATTTGGCTATCCCAGGGGTCTGCAACCTTTACTCACTAAAGAGACATTTTTGGCCACAAAAAGAGAAAAATATCATAATGGAGCCGCATACCTTATTTTGAGCCTTACCATGAAGATGAAACAGCCTACTAAGTAGTCTAGACGGAATTGTCAAAAAGTGAAAGTGAGGAGCATTTATGGGTACAAATTGCCCATCTTGTTCAGTCATTGGACCATTTCCCCTTAGTTTTTTTGTAAGTAGGCAATCAAAGATGAGGAAATTAAGTTTCTGGATCTATAGTCTAGGGTCAGAGCAAGGATATAGTGGAGGCTCAGTGTCTTTTATACATACATATATATATATATATATATATATGCAAAATACCAACTTTTAAGGTGAAATTAAGCATTATTTGTGTGTTTTTTTTAAAGCCGACATAAATATTCAATCAATTTCACTTTTAAATGTTCCAGTTGGTATTTTGCATATATATATATATACATAAAAAAGACACTGAGCCTCCACTATATCCTTGCTCTGACCCTAGACTATAGATCCAGAAACTTAATTTCCTCATCTTTGATTGCCTACTTACAAAAAAACTAAGGGGAATGGTCCAATCACTGTGCAAGATGGGCAATTGGCCATTTGATACAAATTAGAAGGTCAAAAACTCAAAATTTCGCTTGGGAACCATTTTTTTTGGACTCAGCACCCTTAAAATATGTAAGGTAGGCCAGTTCCTGACTTGTACCCATAAATGCTCCTCACTTCTTATAGGAGGCCTTTATTCTTAAATCCGTCTAGACTAAAGTCTAAATGAACCTACCCATAATACTAATAGGTCATAATGTACTGAATATACGTAAGCTGATTGGCAAAATATCTTTCAAGTACCATTTGAGAATGCACTATTTGAATTTGTGAGTAGGGAATGGACGGTATGAATATAATACTTGAATTTAATAACTTATTTGATAATGTTTCATTATTTTTACATTGTCATTGTTTAGTGATTTATTTTTATTTATTTTTGGGACCCCAGGAATACTAGCTCGTCCCATTTTGGTGACAGCTAATGGTGATCCTTTTAACAATTAACAATAAACAATAAACAATAATGAGCATTTATTAGTATGATTTTGTCAGAATGCAGCCAGGACCCAAGTGCAAATGAGAGGCAGGAATTGAAGGAAAAACTAGGCTTGATGTTGGCAAAAGTCAGAGCCTTAGACTTTATTCATCTATGGTGCACATTTTAGTTGACTAAAGTGTAAAAAATAAGGAATACAAATTGCTTTGGGCCTACACCAACAATCAATGAAAACTAAAATGCAAAGACAATAGAAAATACATTTTATTTGGTATATTTTTTTTGTCACAGCAGATGACCCAATAACCGTTTTTATTGAATTTTATTGAAAGTGAAGGGGCAGTAACTGCATCATGTCACATGTCGGCCGAATTTACTTAACGACTCTAACAAATGATCTGATCTCAAATACAAAAAGTGTTATGGACGCTTCACATTTCTATGATAAACAAATGCATTGTATGATTTTTGAATGTAGTTTGGCATGTTTGCTCGGTTCTCTCTTTATAGGATCCATGTAGTATCTGGACGTGTCAATTCTTAAACCTTGGAAACTCACTACATTATGGATAAATGCAAGATAAACTTGACAAGCTACAACAAGTCAATGAACTGCTAAACTGGGGGTGGAAGTGAAGTGTTTCATAAAATTCACATGACTACTGCTCTATTATACGTCATAGCTCAGCAATAAATTGAATGACTGTGGGTGTGGTATATGGAATGTTACATTTCATTCTGTTTATTTGTGTTTCTGTTGATCAGTTAGTGAGTGTGTCCTCGTCCAGGCTATAATGGCAGCAGTTGGAGCCCCCGGGCCAAGGGCCTCCGACTGTGTGACCAAGGTGGCACTGAGCATCTCCTGTGACAACCTGCTCGACATGGATACATTCTCCAAGTCCGACCCACAGTGTATGCTTCTCATAAACAGCTCAGGGCCTCACTGGCATGAGGTAAGTGGGTTAAAAGGATGATCGAAATTTGGTCATTTCGGGGGTGGTTTTGGTCATTTTGTGTCTTTTTTTAGTCATTTTGTGTCTTTTTTTGGTCATTTTGTGTCTTCTTTGGTCATTTTGTGTCTTTTTTGGTCATTTTATTTCCTTTTTTGGTCATTTTGTGTCTTTTCTTAGTCATTTTGTGTCTTTTCTTAGTCATTTTGTGTCTTCTTTTGTCATTTTGTGTCTTCTTTTGTCATTTTGTGTCTTTTTTGGTCACTTTGTTTCCTTTTTTGGTAATTTTGTGTCTTTTTTTAGTCATTTTGTCTTTTTTTGGTCATTTTGTGTCTTTTTTGGTCATTTTGTTCCCTTTTTTGGTCATTTTGTGTCTTTTCTTAGTCATTTTGTGTCTTCTTTTGTCATTTTGTGTCTTTTTTTAGTCATTTTGTCTTTTTTTTGGTCATTTTGTTTCTTTTCTGCGTCATTTTATAGACAAAATAAAATAGAATAGACAAAAATGATCCTCAACTTTAAGAATTTGAAGTATTTCTAGGATGGGGAGACATTTTTTTTTTTGTGTATTTATTTTTATTGTTTTCATAACAGAAAAATATATACAAATTATGTATACAAATTAGAGATAAATGGTGGAGCTACACAGAACAATACATGTTTTTTTTTTTTTTGACAGAGTTTTTGACATAAGACAAACAAAACAAGGGTATAACATAAATGGCACAGCAACAGAATAACGCTAATTCAGTTTTTAGACATTAAATCAAAAAAAGGTTGCCATATTTTTTAAAAATATCCTCTTTAGTAGATATGATGTACCTGATTTTCTCCAAGTGTGATACATTTCCCAGCTCTCTCAATCACATTTCAAACGTAGGAGGCCTTTCAGATTTCCAAAACTGTAGAATTAACTTTCTGGCTAACAACGTTGAAAGGGAGATAGCCTTAGCTTCATAACTACTTTTTACACTATCTGGATTAGCCGCTCCAAACAACACGGTGAACGGGTCTGGGTTATGGGGAGACATTTTTGATGTGAGATGCTGTCAAGTCAAGTCAAGTCAAGTCAAAGTTTATTTATAGAGCACATTTAAAAACAACCTCAGTTGACCAAAGTGCTGTACAGTTATTAAAATAGAATAAATCATACACAACTGGGTATAAATAAAAACAATAAAAAGAATAAAATACTAAAAACAGTAAAAACAATAGAATAAAATAGTAATAAAAACTCAATCCAAAACAGAGTTAGAGATACAAAAGACAAATAAAAGGGTAAAAAAGTAAAAAAGAAAGCCAAGGATTCTTGCCTAGCTGGGACTGAACGCCAAGGAGAATAAATAGGTTTTTAATAATGTTTTAAAGTGCTCAACAGACTGTGCAGCTCTGACCTGTGCTGTCACTTTAGGAAATGTCAGAACAACTGTGATTTAAGAGTGTCTGACAATGTATAAAAAAATCTGAAAACTCTGAAATATGTATCTGTGTTAGATTGGCCGGACAGAGAAGATCATGAACTGCCTTAGTCCCAAGTTTTCCAAGACTTTTGTCATCGACTACTACTTTGAGATGGTGCAGAAGCTGAGGTTTGAAATATACGACATTGATAACGAAACCAGCACTCTGCAAGATGACGACTTCCTGGGAGAACTGGAGTGTACCTTGGGACAGGTTTGCCCTTTTTGTACCATAGATGATGATTGTTGTGCTTCTCTTTCTTCGCTAGGGTTAAGAATAAAAAATACAATGCATATTGGTCATTTTTCTGTAGAATTATAAGTCAAGGTGATGTTGCATTTCCAGTGATAGGACAAACGTCTTTTTCTGTCCAGGTTGTATCCTCAAGGAAACTAACAAAACCACTTGTGATGAAGAACAAGAGACCTGCAGGGAAAGGGACCATCACTGTGAGTTGCTTTCATTTAGATTGCCAATGACATTTGGAGCAGGTTTACATGTGTCTTGGTGTGTATGCAGTCATATTTTTAACACAATGCTGTTTCATGTTCTGTAGATATGTGCTGAAGAAAGATCAGACAACAGGGTGGTTGTATTTGAAGCTGCAGGGAGAAAACTGGATAAAAAGGTATTTACTGCTGCTGCACATTTCAATTATTTTCAAGGAATTCTGAAGTATTAAAAATATTGTAAATGGAACTGGAGGTAAAAATTGTGCTAGACAGGGCTAAAGCAGTATCAACAACAACATGCGGGGACTGCAAGATAGGGGTGGGCGATATGGCCCTAAAAGAATATCATGATATTGCAGGCATTTTTTGCGATAACGATATTCTTGAAGATATTAGGAGATACCTAAAGATATAGAAAATGTATAAATAAATAAAAATCTATAATGTAGGGTGAAGTGCAAATCTCAACAGTTGCCAAATACAAAAAAATTACTCTCGACTCTTGAGTATGAGCAAATAATAAAAATAACCATTTAGGGGTTCTGGGGGCATATTTTAATGAAATATTATAAAGGAGAATAAAGGTTCTTATATGTTTTATTTAAGGCATCTTATTTTGACATTCTTCTTGTAAATTCTGTGGCCGATTCTCTTAACACACTGTGCTCTTATTTTGAAAGCTGCATGTGTTTAGCGACAGGGAGTAAGTAGCTTTTTGTGATTAAAACAACTTTAACCACTACATCAAGAAGTAGGAATGTTGCCAATATCATGATATGCATTTTTTTTAACCATAAAAAAAAAATATCGATATTATCGTGAACGATACGATATGGCACACCCCTACTGCAAGACCTGTTGTTGTTCAGCTTAGCTTTCATACGCTTTCTCATACAAGTTTGTTAATAAAAGCATTATTGCGCAAGTTGAGGGAAACATTGTCTGCTACCTTTCAATAACCACTACATGCATTATCCATCCATCTGTTGCATTATTGAATGCATTATTCATCCTTTATACTTATTTCCAGGATTTCTTTGGCAAGTCCGACCCTTTCCTGGAATTCTTCAGGCAGACAGAAACTGGATGGCAGCTGGCTCACAGGACCGAGGTACAGATTAACTTGTTGTGTACGGTATCTAGTTTGAGGATTCCTGAATGTGAATGGGCATGTAAAGTTATAACTAGAATTTGTATTTGCAGTTCAAAGTGGATACAGTTGAAAGACTATTCAGACAGTTACCATAAGTATCACTTGCCAATGTGGTTTAGAATAGAATAGAATATATCTTTATTGTCTGTTCAACAGAGCAGAAATTTGTCTTTCGACACGGCTATAAAAATTCATGCAAAACACACAACAATTACATGAAGTGAGATAAAACAACAACACTTCAGTAAAAACACAACATCAATAAAAAGAATGACGTGGGGTACAGTGTTACCGGCCACTATTTATAGTCAGGCGGCTTAGCCAAATAAAGGGGACACGCCAGACAAAAGCACCAAATTTTTTCCACATGCTCTCTATCACCATAAGTTTCAATTTTTGGTAGGAGCCACTTCATCAAGATTGCAGATCGGAGATGGCAGCCATATAAAATCTATGAGAACCAATATATCTTCCAAACCACTTCGAAGGTCAATCTTGGTGTCAAAATCTACATTTACTGGGTCAAAGAATCATTTAAAGCTGTTGAGAATATCACTAGATGATTATTATAATAGGTCATATACAGTGCATATATTTTGAAAAATTGATAAAATGCACAAAATGTGCAAGTGGCTGTGGTGCAAGGTGCTCAGGCGAGAAGGTACACTGGAATTGCAAAGATCTTTGTAGTTGTAAATGTAATAAATAATAATAGATCAAATAATCACCTTGTGATGTTCTCAATAGCTTTAAATGATTCTTTGACCCAGTAAATGTAGATTTTGACACTAAAATTGACCTTCGAAGTGGCTTGGAAGATATGTTGGTTCTCATAGACTTTATATGGGTGCCATCGCCGATTTGCAATCTTGATGAAGTGGCTCCTACCAAAAGTTGAAACTTATGGGGATGGAGAGCACGTGGAAAAAATGTGGTGCTTTTGTCCGACGTGTCCCTTTTCTTCTTAAATCTGGTCTTAAGCTGCCTGACTATTAGTATAGCGACTGCAGATGGTAGAAATGACTTTTTATAAATGTTTTTATGGGCCAGTGGGGTTCTGTATCTTCTGCCTGAAGAAGTTTTTAATCTGTGCTATCATGCAGGTGGTGAAAAACACCTTAAACCCAACATGGAGACCATTTCGAATCCCTCTACAAGCACTCTGTGGAGGAGATGTGGAGAAATCCATAAAGGTATACACACACCAGCACATAGACTGTAAAGCATTGTGGCTAATAACGTAGCAACTTTTTTTCTGAGGTTTGTCTTCTTTCATGCAGCATGTTGTCATATGCAGGGTTGCTAATGGGGTTGCTATTTTGAGGAGCTTTTAGGATATTAAAGGGGGACATCGCCTAATTTAAAATATCCATTATGTTATTTCCTTGGCCGAGGAAACCTCAATCATGACCTAATCTCTCTCAAAGCCAGAAACTAGAGAAGTAGTTCTCAAACTTATAACCTCATAAGTTATAAAGGAGCTACTCCCTAGACAATAAATGGGAAGAGTTTTTCTTTTCTTTATTATATTTTAAATATATTTGGTCAACAAGGAACAACACAAATTTTCATTTTGTCCTGTAAATTCACAGAAAGAATGAATCAAGACCACAATGACATCCTATCTATGCTTTATTGACTGCCCCTCGTGCATATCTAAGGGTGTGATAGTCTTGGTTTCAAATAAGGAAATGTATTTTAGCATTAGTTTATGTTTGTTGTGTTTTGTTTCCATTCTCTAACCCTGTAAAAGCACACTTGTCTGGAAGAGATGCTTTCCAGTCTACGGTGCAAGTGAGTTTACTGTCTCCACCGTGAGTGAACTTCACCTGAAGGATGCAGTGTCTGTGATAGGACGGACCACAGTCCTTGACGCATCTAAATCTATCTTAAAGGAATACGTAAAGAACTTAGATATCTGTCTCACTGGTCGGCTTACCTGTTAAATGGCTGGAGCACAGTCACCAAAACCCTCCTGTGTGTCTGGTTGAACATTGACTTTCAGAGGTCCATGTTTTGAATTGAATGAGAGAGCTGGGCACTATTCCCTATATCAGGGATGTCAAACTCAAATACACAAGGGCCAAAATTTAAAACTTGAATAAAATTGCGGGCCAACATTGAACAAATAAACCTTTTAATATCTCCCAAACATGTTTTGCTTTAACATTAAATATGGAACCAGCAACGCTTATAAACATACAATATATAACTAAATAGTGCAGACATGCAAAATCAAATTTCAAATAAAAAACACATCAATGTCATTAATTTATTAAAAAAAAAAAAAAAAAAAAAATCATATGCCTCTTTTCTATTTGCATCCTTCTGATTTAAATATCAAAATAAACGTTTTCAACAGGTTAATAAATTCTGCCTTTCTTTTCTCCATTTTTGGGAAGGGGTAGCTGGGAGACAGCTCTAGCTTGAGGTTGCTATGACGACTGTCACAGAGGAGCGTTTCTGGGTCCTGTCCTGATTGACGCACCAAAACAACAGCAGGGCATTGTGGGATTTGTAGTATTAGCTGTAAATGCGGCGTATAATACCGGCGGGTCAGCTTTTATAGTACAATAATAATATAATAATTTGGTATTGCCTCGTGGGCCAAATAAAATTACACTGCCAGAGGGCCAGAGTTTGACACCCCTGCCCTATATCATTCAGCATACTCATTATTTAAATGGGGTGATAAATATTACATTATGCATTAACAGGTGGGTTGACCAGTTGGACAGTAAAAGGTAGACACCTTCCATTAAGATGGATCCCTGTTTTAGTTCTCCATTAGCTTTCTTAGCTAATTACCATGTAGAATGACTGCAGCGTCACACAGCTTGTCTAGTCTGTTCTGGTTGCTCCATGCTGTGTCTGGACTTGTTTGTCTTCTGCCTGTTCTCTCCACACTGAAGGAACTCAGAAGCTGCAGTGTGCAGATTCTGTGTCTTGCACTAGAGGAAGTAGTGGGACCTTTCTGCTCCTGTTTGCCATTAGAAGGCTTGCGTGTGTGCTTGCGGTTGGGTGGGTGTTGCCACCATTTGAAGCTTCACCTCCAATGCATGCTTTTTTCTCATCTGCTTTGATTTGAACACACTGATGGTCAGTTAAATTTGTTAAATCAGTGTTTTGCTCAGGAGAGAATTGACTGGATGGGTCTTGTTTCTCCAAACTGTCTGTGTTTCCCAGGTAGATTGTTATGACTACAACAACAGCGGATCTCACGACTTTATTGGATCCTTTCAGACGACAGTGTGTCAAATACAGCAGTCGTCACAAACATATGCGGTGAGCTCTCTTTCTCTCTCCCTCACTGTACAGGTGTATATGTCCTTTTGTTTGTTTTCCTGAAGCATATCGTTAGCCTCATAGCATATTTGCCTAAGTCATATTTGAACGTTTTCGGGAAACAAGAAAAAACACAATTTTTAGTGAGCCCATTGGTATTTTTAATTGATATTGTAACAGTAATTTCAAATAGAAGTGTGAACAAGTTTGCATAAAAAATTAAACACATCGATTTCATAACAGATAAAAGTGACTTAGGGAGAATATGCCCTGACTAAGGCAATTTTTCTCGTACATATAAATAATGTAGTTTGGTTTGTATGTAAGTCAAAGAGATGACTAAGGCAGAAAGTGATTTTGGACTCTAACAAGTGTTCTGATAGGGAGAACATGGACAATAAGGCAGAAAGATGCAGCAGTAGTAGGAGAGTAAAGTTAGGCAGATATCACAATTTTGCCAAAAAATGATTTAGGCAATTATGCTATGAGGCTAATGAAAAAAAAGGGCTTCTCTCCGACATTTTCTTTTCTCATAAGATACTTTTCATGAAACTTGACAGGCATTTTTTTAAGTATATATAATATGTTCCACACTTGAATGTTTGTGCTTCTCTCAGGCCGAGTTTGAATGCGTGAACAGTAAGAAGAAACAGAAGAAGAAAGGATACAAAAACTCTGGTGTCATCATCGTAAAAAAATGCAAGGTACTTTCTCTACTTGCGCCCACAAATCAAAACTAACTGAGGATGAGTGTATATTATAAGAAAGATGATAAAATAAAAACAATATGCATGCATAAAATGGACTCATATAATAGAATATAATAAATTGTTAATTCAAAGGGTAGTAACATGCATTCTTTGATCTACAATTCTCATGACTAGTATATTTTTTTTTATAGTTAATATGCTTTACTTTGTCTGGACTTTATAAGTCTCTACATAGCGGTGAACGAAACCATGGAAACGGCAAATAGCAAACACCTTCTCCAGACCTTTGACGTGACTGAAGGCTCCTTTTGGATGAGAAACGGTAGATTGTAATGTTAATCATTACTCTACAAAGTGGGTCACTGGTAGACTAGAGTAATGATTGACATTACAATCTACCATTTCTCATCCAAAAGTCCATACAAAGTAAAGCATATTAAGATTGTAACTCATATACAACAACTTCCTTACTTACTACTAATTCGCAATAATTCTGCATGCTAGTAAGCAACTAATTAATGTTGAATATGTGTTCCCTAATACAGTAGTTCTCAACCTTCTTGAGTCGCGACCCACAATTTAATATGCATGTTGTCCACGACCCCCGCTCACTGAACAGAATCTCACAGTTCAGATCACCCAAAAAAGAAAAAAAATGAATGACCAAAAAAAGACAAAACGACCAAAAAAAGACACAAATTGACCACAAAATGATAAAGACACAAAATGACCAAAAGAAGGAAACAAAATGACCAAAAAAGACACAAAATTACCAAAAAAGACACAAAATTACCAAAAAAAGACACAAAATTACCAAATAAGTAAACAAAATTACCAAAAAAGACACAAATTGACCACAAAATGATAAAAAACAGACAAAATGACCAAAAAACAGACACAAAATGACTAAAAAAAGACACAAAATGACTAAAAAAAGACATTAAATGACCAAAAAGACTGAAATACATGAACACTTTAACACAGTGGAGACAGAGCTGACTTCCAAAATGATTTGGCGACCCCCAGAAATCATCTCGCGACCCCAATTGGTTTCCCGACCCCAAGGTTGAGAATAGCTGCCCTAATATAAAGTGTTACCAATGACAAATATAAGCCTATAAGTAAGCAATTACATAAAAATATCCTCTCTGGCACACATTCTTCACAGAGGTCAGCAGATATAGAGATGTTCAGATGACTAACAGTATTTCAAACAATTTATCCATCTAAAACATTATACATTGAACAGTCAAATACTTTTGTCTATTATTTATTTTCAGATAGTGAAGGAGTATACTTTTCTGGATTACATAATGGGCGGCTGTCAGCTAAACTTCACTGTGAGTATGACACATTTTCTCTTTTTATTACAGTGTCTATTGAATGTTTGTTTAATGTGTTCCGTAAATGTTTATTATGATGCTGTCAAAGCATTATCTTATGTGATATTCTCTGTTTTTATCCGTCCTCCACGGCACAGATTGCTATTGATTTCACAGGCTCCAACGGGGACCCCAACACCCCTCGGTCCCTGCACTACATCAACCCTCATGGCTACAATGAGTACCAGTCAGCTATCTGGTCAGTGGGTAATGTCATCCAGGACTACGACAGGTACAAAAACCAATCAATCACACTTTATTTGTATTGCACTTTTTATACAAATAAAATGTAACATGAAGTGCTCACACAATACAACAGCACCCCTTATATTTAGTTCTTATAACTACATGGATGAATGAATGAATTTCAAGCTAAAAGCTTTATGCAGCACATGAGCTAATAGGAACAGAGAGGAATCAGTGTCCCAACTTAACATTCTCGCATTTAATGTTTGTGTACTATGGCAGTAGTTCTCAACCTTTTTGAGTCGCGACCCCCAATTTAACATGCATGTTGTCCTCGACCCCCGCTCACTGAACAGAGTCTCATACGCACAGTTCAGATCACCCAAAAAATAAACAAAATGACCACAAAGAGACACAAAATGACTAAAAAGACACAAAATGACCAAAAAAAGGAAACAAAATGACCAAAAAAAAGACACAAAATGACCAAAAAAATACACAAAATGACCAAAAAAAGGAAACAAAATGACCAAAAAAGACACAAAATGACCAAAAAAGGCACAAGATGACCAAAAAAAGACCCCAATTGGGGTCCCGACCCCAAGGTTGAGAATAGCTGGTCTAAATGACAAATCCTGTAGATTTACTTGCACAATAACACCAGTTTTGTTTTATTTCCTGTAGTGATAAGATGTTCCCTGCTTTTGGATTTGGAGCCAAGGTGCCTCCTACATGGCAGGTGATTATCTGTGTTACTTAAAGCACACTCTGCCTTTCTCCTTGTGATCATTACATGATCTTACACATGAACAAGCTCAATTGGATTGATGTAATACTGATGTAACGTCTTGCCTCTTATGAGTGTGTGTGTGATCCACATGAACAGCTGTTTGTGTTTGCAGGTCAGCCACGAGTTTCCCATCAACTTCAACCCAGCTAATCCGTTCTGTGCAGGTAATGACAGACTGAAGCCAATGTGAACTCACTGCTGGGTTTTTTTACTTTTATTTAGCTCAATATGACATGAGACTGCCATTATTTGTTCTTCACAGAAACATTTCAAGTCATTTATCAAGAAAAACGGATATCCAGCACGTTTGTTTAATTGTTTTTAAATAGAATTTATCGGTAATCAAAAACTGTACTGAAAAGATAAATCACTTCTTTAACATTATTGGGCTATGGCCCATACATTATACAGTACAGGCCAAAAGTTTGGACACACCTTCTCATTCAATGCGTTTCCTTTATTTTCATGACTATTTATATTGTAGATTCATCAAAACTATTAATGAACACATGTGGAATTATGTACTTAACAAAAAAGTGTGAAATAACTGAAAACATGTCTTATATTCTAGTAAGCAAAGGGTGGTTACTTTGAGGAATCTAAAATACAAGACATGTTTTCAGTTATTTCACACTTTTTTGTTAAGTACATAACTCCATATGTGTTCATTCATAGTTTTGATGCCTTCAGTGAGAATCTACAATGTAAATAGTCATGAAAATAAAGAAAAACGCATTGAATGAGAAGGTGTGTCCAAACTTTTGGCCTGTACTGTATGTCATGTTGCAGATTGCTGCCCATTTCCAAACATGAAAATATGCATAAAATAATACTCAATATGTCAATATGTTCTGTTAGACTTAGTACCATTCACCTGTGTGTGTTTCAGGTGTGGAGGGCGTGGTCCAAGCCTACCAGCAGTGTCTTCCCCAGGTGAAGCTTTATGGTCCCACAAACTTTTCCCCAATCATCAACCATGTGGCTCGTTTTGGTGTGCAAGCCCTTCAGCAGCAGACTGCCTCTGTGAGTTGTTTGAAAATCAAAAAATAATATGATTGTAGCTGTTTTGTGCAAACGTTTGTTATGGTAGTTGTGGTTTAGAAGCAAATATCAATCAGCCCTAGCCCTACCCCGTTCATTTCTCCGTAGAGGAGGCGTGGTTTACGATCCTCCGGAGCCGTTTATTGGGCGCTTAGAATGTCTATCAAAGCGTCTGTAGCTCTTAGCCAATCAGATCAGTTATAGCAGATGACGTAGTAGAGCAACAGAAATGGATGTTTGTTGTGTGTGTGTCTGTGAGAGAGTGTTGCTGCTGCTTTGCTCCTCCAGTTCTCGCTTTCTGCAAGATTATTTATTTTCACGCTTTATTCCCCCTCATGTCATTCAGCCACACACATCCACTGATTTTATGGGCAATAAACAAGCTGCTGCGGGTCTCTGGGGGCTCCGCTGTCCCCCGGCTCGTAGCCAGATCACTGCCATTACGCGGTGATTAGCGCCGCTAGTAGCGCTAATAGTCCCGCTACCGGTGATCTGGCTACGAGCCGGGGGACAGCGGAGCCGCCAAGAGACCTTTCGCCTTTCAACTTTCGCTCTAAACTATTTAAAACACCATCTACAGCTAAAGAGAGTTTCGCGTCTGCTGCAGCCATGTTGGATCCGTAAGAAAACTACAAGCTTCCAAGTGCAGAGTAGTACGCGTCATCGTCTTGCCGTCCCTCCCCGCTCTGTGATTGGATCCCTAAAACAGGGCTAAGAAACTGTCTTTGTTTCCAGACCGCCTGGAGGTTCGAAATTAAATTTGAGCGTGCAAGGCATTATGGGTATACCCAGGCTAGATCAGGCCTGCATTTTCACACAATACCATCCAGTGAAAGCCACTTCCACATCATTCATTCTGTTTTTTTACCACAGCAATACTTTGTCCTGCTGATCATCACTGACGGAGTGATCACAGACATGGATGAGACACGCAGCGCCATCGTCAACGCCTCCCGTCTGCCCATGTCCATCATCATCGTGGGAGTCGGGGGAGCAGACTTCGAGGCCATGGAGTTCCTGGATGGAGACGATGGGACTCTGCGCTCTGCTACAGGCGAGGCCGCCATGCGGGACATCGTGCAGTTTGTCCCTTTCAGGCAGTTCCAAAATGTAAGCTCTGTTATAAAGCCTGTGTAGGCATGCACCATATAAATTAATAAGAACCTGGTCTCACAGAAATCCGTGGAATAGCCACGGATTCACTCAAATTTCCGTGAAACTGACACGGATTTCGCTACAATGCAAGTTAATATTTTTTCCTATTGGTTTGTTCCAAGTCACGTGACTTTCAAGGTCCCGGCGGTCAGAACAAAAAACATGGCCGACAGTTCTCTCATTTTTAGTGAAAAAATCAATATTTTGACTTAGTTTCTGCATAAAAATGGGTTTTGATCACATTCTAGTGAGAAATATATGTTTTATTTTCTAAATATTCACTCAGTGAATGTACATAATCACTTTGTATGTTGGAATAGTATGGTCTGAAGTAATAGTATAGTAGTAATATAGTAATAGTAATATATTACTATTATAACATAGTAATAGTATATATATGAATTGTATGGGATATGACTGTCATTAACTTGCATTGTAGCAAAATCCGTGTCAGTTTCACGGAAATTTGATTGATTCCGTGGCTTTTCCACGGATTTTGAGTTAAGCGAATCCGTGGCTATTTCACGGATTCCTGTGAGACCATGTTGATTAATAAGCAGTAATGAATTTAATTTTTTACTAAAACGCATTAAATGCTGCTTACATTTGAATATCTAAATATCTAATTTCAGGCAGGCACTGCAGCCCTTGCCCAAAGCGTTCTGGCTGAGTTGCCTGACCAAGTGGCCTCCTTCTTCAATTTATTTGACCTGAAGCCCCCCAGCGACCCCAGTCCTTCCTAGAAATGTAGGAGTACCCCCAGCCGTTCACCGACCCTCCCTCTTGCTCGCATTTCATGAATCCAAAGCTGCATGAATTTGATTAATTGTGAATATGAGCCTTATTCACCTCCCTGTTTTTTCAGTTTTTACACTACTGGTCAAAAGTTTTAGAACACACCAACTTTTCCAGAATTGAATTGAAAATTATGCAGTTTAATGTCTCAGTCTACTCTGAAATTAATGCACATTTAAAATTCTTTATTGAGCATGAGTGTTTTGAAAATAAAAAAATGATTCAAAATCACATTTTATGTTGAACTAAAGGACTAAAAAAAGACACAAAATGACATAAAAAAGACACAAAATGACCAAAAAAAGACACAAAATGACAAAAAAAAGACACCAAAAGACACAAAATGACTAAAAAAAAAGACACAAAATGACTTACAAAGACATGAAAAGAATTCAAAAATGGACAAAATAGCCCAAGACTCCATAGAGTTAAGTTGTTAACCCATTTCTTGTTCCCTGAAAAAGGCCTACTTGTATAATTCTGAAATGTACATTATTTTTCAGTTTTGGTTAAGCTTACCTTTTTTTATTTACCTCTGGCAGTTCACCACTTACCTTTGTACCCTTTCAAGCTGTTCATTTGACTTGAACTGCTTGAATTTCAATAAAAAACTGGAAAAATTGGGGTGTTCTAAAACTTCTGACCGGTAGTGTATATCCACAGTATGTGGGACATTATGTCATCATGTAGTATAGGAAAGTGTGAGTGTGTGTCAGGGTGTGGGTAGACTGTGGAAAACTCTAAAAGGCTCTTATATGGGGGATTACTTGCAGGACTGAGAGTCTCCTCTGGCTATAGTCCGGCACACAATTCTCCAGAAAGTGTATTTTATTCCGTCCAAACAAACAAAATGTAAGATGAACAAAAGACACAACTTCAAAGCAGTTTCCCCCGGTTTCCTTTTTACTTCCTTTATGTTAAAGGAGCAGTGTGTAGGATTTGATGAGGTCTACTGGCAGAAATAAAAATACCATATTCATAAGTTAATGGCTTACTGTATAATCACCTTAAAATAAGAATTGTTGTGTTGTTGATCGCTTAGAATGATTAATCTCTATAAAGGTAGTGGGTCCTCTTCCACAGAGTGTCCTGTTACCCACACCATGTTTACAGTATGAGATACTGTAATACTGGACAAACCAAACACTGGCTCTAGGGTGCAACCTCACAGCCAGATGTCTTTAAACACTACACACTGCACCTTGAAGATAAACTAACCTGCCATGTAATACGCATACATGTTGATCTTTTCATCTAACTCTCCGCTAGAAACTAGCAGTCAGGCGGCTTAGGACCAGATTTAAGAATAAAAGGGACACGTCGGACAAAAGCACCACATTTTTTCCACATGCTCTCTATCACCATAGGTTTCAATTTTTGGTAGGAGCCACTTCATCAAGATTGTGGATAGGAGATGGCACCCATATAAAGTCTATGAGAACCAATATATCTTCCAATCCACATAAAAGGTCAATCTTGGTGTCAAAATATGCATTTTCTGGGTCAAGGAATCATTTAAAGCTATTGAGAATATCACTAGAGATCTGACATGAGATTAAAGCGTTCCCTTGATTTTTTTTTTTTAGCAGTGTACATTGCAGCTAATCTGCACTCTCCCGTGAACATAGATTCATATTCAGCTCAGGATTCCCTGCTGCAGCACTTGAAGACCTACCAGTCTGGGTGAAAATGAACATATCTATTTGATCAAATAATTATCTAGTGATATTCTCAATAGCTTTAAATGATTCCTGGACACAGAAAATGTAGATTTTGACACCAAGATTGACCTTCTAAGTGGCTTGCAAGATATAGCATTTCTCATAGACTTTATATGGCTGCCATCTCCGATCCGCAGTCTTGATGAAGTGGCTCCTACCAAAAATTGAAACCTATGGTGATAGAGAGCACGTGGAAAAAATGTGGTGCTTTTGTCCGGCGTGTCCCCTTTATTTGGCTAAGCCGCCTGACTATAGTGAAACATACAATATCAAACTTTTCCATTAATGCTTAAAGATCAGAGTACATACCAGTAGCATTAATATCTTATGGGAAGTATGCTGACATCACACTCTTATAATCCATATATTAAGTAGTCACTGACCTTATTAACATACCTCACTATTGCAGGATATTTCGCTCTCTTTAAAAAAAAAAAAAAAAGATATATTGACTTTAAAGCTGAAGTTTTAACAACATTGAAACATAAGCAGTTCCTAAAAGACTGGCGGTATGTGAAGAAGTACAATGTTGCCATTGTTGGTGTTGAAACGTCTGTTTGGACAAATGTGCAACGTTTAACTCTAAACTTCCTCATTCAGGAAACAGTCATACTTAACTCATCATACTTAACCCCGTTTGCCTCATTAGGGATATTTCTGGCTTTTTAATTTTTGTATAGTATAATATTTTGCCCATGAATGTTGGCATGTGTATGGTTTTTTAAGTCTATGATAAACTACAAATGATCAGGACTGATGTCAAGTCAAAACATTTACCTAAGTAGAAAATAATTTTGCCATCATTTTATGGCAGTTTTTTGACACAGACATTTTTGTCCTCTAAGGCAGAATGACCAAAAAAGACACAAATTGACCACAAAATGATCAAAAAAGACAAACATGAGCAAAAAAGAAAAAAAGAAAAGACACAAAATGACCAAAAAAGACACAAAATGACCAAAAAAAGACACAAAAAGATCCAAAAAAGACACAAAATGACCAAAAAAAGACACAAAAAGATCCAAAAAAGACACTTAATGACCAAAAAAGACACATAATGACCCAAAAAAGAAACAAAATTACCAAAAAAAGACACAAAATGACTAAAAAAAGACACAAAATGTCCAAAAAAGGAAACAAAATGACCAAAAAAGACACAAATTGACCACAAAATGATAAAAAAATACACAAAATTACCTAAAAAGACACAAAATGATCAAAAAAGACACAAAATGACAAAAAAAACCCACAATGACCAAAAAAGACATTAAATGACTAAAAAGACTAAAACACATGAACACTTTAACACACTGGAGACAGAGCTGACTTCCCAAGGTTGAG